>NC_091292.1:101981627-102014127 GCF_038502225.1 Cherax quadricarinatus
AGAGCATCGGACCTCACCTCTGTTGATAGCTTCCGCAGATTTGGCCGGATACAGACCAGGGGAAACAAAAGGTGGGTGGCAGGGTGGGAGGGCGGGCGGGCGGCGGAATAATGCATGAATGGCCGTGGGAAACCTCCTTTTTAGGCCGGATAAAGGTGGGAGGTGGGACGGGAGAGGGTGGGCGAGCGGATGTACCTCGGGAGGTAAAGAGAGGGGTGGAGGGCAGGTATTTTTGATGAAGTATTTGCTATTTATGTAGGGTGCGTGGCGATGGTAGGGGTACTTAAGTGTGGTAATGTAGTTTTGTATGGAGTGTGGTAAAGTAGGATTTAATGGACTAAACCTGACGCCAAGGGATGACACCAACGAGAGGTGAGCCACAGGGATGCTGTGAAATACTTTCTCAGTGTTCAAGTAAGGGAAAAGTGAACGAAGTAGATGAGGTGAATTGGACCTGCGTAGCCTAATCCAATAGACATGTTGCAGTATTGCTTCGTTACTGTGGCCCTGAAAACTGTGTGGACAGAGACAGGTACAGGTGCTGCAGGCAAACTCAGTGCACGGTTTCAAGACCGTATGTCACATTTAAGAAGTGGAGACTAAGAGCTGAAACTCTCCGTAGATGCAACTGTCTAAGAGTACACAGAGTACCTGGTCCATGAGACCAGGTATTTCGTGTGGCCGTTCGTGAGCAATATAGAGCCGAAACTCGACTCTTGTAGGTATATGTAGGTGAGCACAACGAGGTGAATATACATTTAGAGGAACTAGCGTACCGTGTTAGTACATATCTTCCCTGCATATCCGGGAGAGTGCAGGTGCACAGCAACACACAGCAACACCCACACACAGCTACTCGTTAAACCGAAGAGACACTTGTGCAACATTTTGGAATCTTTACTGAAGAAACGTTTCGTCACACAGTGGCTTCATCAGTCCAATACAAAGAAGAAGGTGGAAATAAAGGAGGAGTTTGAGGAAATCAGTCTCTCAGCCTTGAATCGATGTGTTCAGTTTATCGGTTTTCTGAATCATGTATCACACTAAACAGCAGCCACAGAATACCATTTTAAGAGAGTAAAAGCACACAAACGGGTGTTTTGTGTCATTTAAGCTCAAGTTTAAAGGTCTCACTATCTATTGATATAGGTAGTGAGATGCATTTTATGCAATAAAGTTAAAAATACACCTGAATAGTTGTATCATTCCCAGAATCCATGTAATGGGTGACTGACAGGTAATTTTAGCGGTCTATATTAAGCATGTAATGCTCGTACGTTTGAACATATCTAAATTTATTGGTGCGTTTAAGCAATATTTGGTGGAAGACGTTGTGTAGTGACCGCGTCCACCCGCGACTCATCACAAAATAACAAGAGGTCAGTCTTCAATAATGTATTAATTTGAACTTGATGAATAATTTTACAACGAGGCAATGATGAATGTATGAAGATTTTCACCCGGACCGAGAATTGTTTCTTTGGTGAGGGTAATGTCGTGGGTGAAGGAGGGATGCTGCTAGTGTCGTGGGTGCAGGAGGGTTGCTGTTAGTGTTGTGGGTGAAGGAGGGATGCTGTTAGTATTGTGGGTGCAGGAGGGTTGCTGTTAGTGTTGTGGGTGCAGGAGGGATGCTGTTAGTGTTGTGGGTGTAAGAGGGATGCTGTTAGTGTCGTGGGTGCAGGAGGGTTGCTGTTAGTGTTGTGGGTGAAGGAGGGATGCTGTTCATGTCGTGGGTGCAGGAGGGATGCTGCTAGTGTCGTGGGTGCAGGAGGGTTGCTGTTAGTGTTGTGGGTGAAGGAGGGATGCTGTTCATGTCGTGGGTGCAGGAGGGATGCTGCTAGTGTCGTGGGTGCAGGAGGGTTGCTGCTAGTGTCGTGGGTGCAGGAGGGTTGCTGTTAGTGTTGTGGGTGAAGGAGGGATGCTGTTAGTATTGTGGGTGCAGGAGGGTTGCTGTTAGTGTTGTGGGTGCAGGAGGGATGCTGTTAGTGTTGTGGGTGTAAGAGGGATGCTGTTAGTGTCGTGGGTGCAGGAGGGTTGCTGTTAGTGTTGTGGGTGAAGGAGGGATGCTGTTCATGTCGTGGGTGCAGGAGGGATGCTGCTAGTGTCGTGGGTGCAGGAGGGTTGCTGCTAGTGTCGTGGGTGAAGGAGGGATGCTGTTAGTGTCGTGGGTGCAGGAGGGTTGCTGTTAGTGTCGTGGGTGCAGGAGGGATGCTGCTAGTGTCGTGGGTGCAGGAGGGTTGCTGCTAGTGTCGTGGGTGAAGGAGGGATGCTGTTAGTGTCGTGGGTGCAGGAGGGATGCTGCTATTGTCGTGGGTGCAGGAGGGATTATGTTAGTGTTGTGGGTGCAGGAGGGATGCTGTTAGTGTTGTGGGTACAGGAGGGATGCTGTTAGTGTTGTGGGTACAGGAGGGTTGCTGTTAGTGTCGTGGGTGCAGGAGGGTTGCTGTTAGTGTTGTGGGTACAGGAGGGATGCTGCTAGTGTCGTGGGTGCAGGAGGGATGATGTTAGTGTCGTGGGTGAAGGAGGGATGCTGTTAGTGTCGTGGGTGCAGGAGGGTTGCTGTTAGTGTTGTGGGTACAGGAGGGATGCTGCTAGTGTCGTGGGTGCAGGAGGGATGATGCTAGTGTTGTGGGTGCATGTTAGTGTCGTGGGTACAGGAGGGATGCTGTTAGTGTCGTGGGTGCATGTTAGTGTCATGGGTGAAGGAGGGATGCTGTTAGTGTCGTGGGTGCAGGAGGGATGCTGCTAGTGTTGTGGGTACAGGAGGGATGCTGCTAGTGTCGTGGGTGCAGGAGGGATGCTGCTAGTGTTGTGGGTGCAGGAGGGATGCTGTTAGTGTTGTGGGTACAGGAGGGATGCTGCTAGTGTCGTGGGTGAAGGAGGGATGTTGTTAGTGTCGTGGGTACAGGAGGGATGCTGCTAGTGTCGTGGGTGCAGGAGGGATGCTGCTAGTGTTGTGGGTGCAGGAGGGATGCTGTTAGTGCTGTGGGTACAGGAGGGATGCTGCTAGTGTCGTGGGTGCAGGAGGGATGCTGTTAGTGTCGTGGGTGCAGGAGGGATGCTGTTAGTGTTGTCGGTGCAGGAGGGATGCTGTTAGTGTTGTGGGTGCAGGAGGGATGCTGTTAGTGTTGTGGGTGCAGGAGGGATGCTGTTAGTGTCGTGGGTGCAGAAGGGATGCTGCTAGTGTCGTGGATGCAGGAGGGATGCTGCTAGTGTCGTGGGTGCAGGAGGGATGCTGCTAGTGTCGTGGATGCAGGAGGGATGCTGCTAGTGTCGTGGGTGCAAGAGAGGACACTTCTAGTGTTAACTACCAAGAACAAAGATTCAGGAATCACAAGCAGGTACAGTGCAAGTGAAGGTGACAGCCTCATGAGAGGATATTCAAGACTCGCCCAGTTACCTATGATTGCTGCACTTTCTCCCTCTTGTTTTCCCGTGGCACTGACGAAGTATCAGTGTAATTTATCAGAATATGTTATAAAATTATGTCATTACTCAGTATAATTAATGAGTTTTCTGTACACAAGGCCAGGTGCTGCGTGTGGAGCAGACGTCATCGTGAACACACTGTAAGGGTAGGAACTAGTAGTGTACATGTGTCAATGTAGATCATGTCTATGTACATTTTGCATGTTTTATGTGTACATATGACGTACTGGTGTGATCCTGTGTATATACTCTGCATGATGTGTGTGCACCAACTTCTGTTCGCGAGGGTCGAGTCTCGGCTTCTGACAGTACTGGTTCTTGCCTTTTGGGCCCCATCATTCTTTTTCTCTTGAAGCTGTAAACTGAATGTGCATCCTTCTTCCAGTTGATTCCATTTTTCTATCATGCTAAGATTTAAGAAGTGCTTCTTATCATCCCTATGGATTACTGTCTTCTTAATTTAAATAGTTTGTTCCAATCGTCCTTACCAATTTTTCTTCAAATTTTGTATGTCGTAACTATGTCTCTCCTATTTCTTGTCTCTGCCCATGTAACTACTAGATACAGCTATTTCATCTCATAGTATACGCCACTCGTTAAGGATCTGTTCTTGTTGGAACCCTTTGGGTCTCTTCGAGTTTGTGCACATGCTTGGCCAGGTGGTGGCCCTGCTTCGTGGCCACGCACTCGATGGCCGGCCTAGCATATATAGTGCACTGAATTCCGCAGGATTTTCTACTCAAACTCTTGAATGGTGTACTATCAGTGGTCAGTCTGAGTGATCTACCATCATTGTCCACACCTGGTATTTAGGCTTCTTTCGCTGTCCCAGAATTTGACACGGGGGATTAAAAATATCCCTCTTAAATATTATATTGTTTATGTGTAACCACACATCATACACAACGAACGTCATATTTACAACGAATTAATTGACAGCGATGCATCCTCGGCCGTTACTCCTCTATTTTGTCTCTTACAGTCAGCTCTCCTATAAAGGTTCTCTATATAGTGCGATGTTCTGCAAATGCGACTGACACTGTGAGACCAGAATTGAAGAGCGTGTGGAAGACCTGTATGGTACCGGATCCTCAGGTTTCAGATGCTGTTTTTCTTAAATCGCATTTTATAAGAGAAAATACTCTTATGTAGAGGAGCCTCATACGAGATCACACTGTATGTTATTGTATAGGTACTGACAAGTAGGTAAGACACGTGTGCAACCAAACTGTTGTAACCAAAATGCTGCAACCATAATGCAGCACATGTGTCTTCCGCTTCTACCTTCATCAACCTACTTACGGAAAATCAATCCTTTGTTAATTTACACTAAAGTAGCCTACCTGGAGTCTACCTGCAGGGCATCAACGCCCCCTAACCTAAAACAATTCATATATAATATTTTTTCCCGTCAACGCGTTTAGGACACGAACCAAGTACGTGGAACACTGGTTGACGTTACAGGTTTTTGATGGTTATATTTATAATATTAATTGTTTAAAGAGGTGGATCGGTAAGCCAGAGGAAGGTCTCGGTCAGGTGACCAGAAGCTCCAGCGGCGGGTCATCATATGACTAAGACCCGCGTCAGGAAACACTTGTCCTGTTTCCTGACAAACCTTGACGAGACTCCACCACGCTCGCTGTCTCACGTATCAACACTGCTGAACATTGTCTTCTAGGTGATAAATGAGATACTTGTGCAATATTTGGGAAACTTTATTCTGGAAACGTTTTGCAATACATTGGCTTCTTCGGTCCAATATAGAGAACGGTGGAAGATGATGAGGAGTTTGAGGTAATCATTTCATCAACCTGGAGTCGATGTGTTCAGTCCATCAGTCTTGACAAAAGTAACTCGTCACATCGACTCCAGGTTGAGGGACTGGTTACCTCAAACTCCTCATCTTCCACATTTCTCTGCATTGGACTGAAGAAGAATGCGTGGCGAAACATTTCCAGAATAAAGATAGCCTAATATTGCACAAGTGTCACTTACCAACTTGACGGTTTTCTGAACCTTTATTCACACTGTCATCTAAGTCTCGTGTGCTAAGGGATATAGTGCACGCTTCCTGGAAGGACCACATCCTACAGTGCCGGATAAATGGTAAGGGCGGTGCCACCTCTGTATGCATTGGCCCATGTGAGTCTGACTGGCACTCCCCTGGGAGGATCAGCGTCGCGAGTTGGTTACATAGTTCTAGGTGTGAATCGTGACATGTCTAGATCATGTCAGCCACACGGCTCAGTTACTAGTTACCTTAGAGAAGTGATAGATACCTTCAAGTTGCTTATCTGTGTTTGCAACGCCTATTTTCAACAAAATATTCGTGTGATTTTGGGATCTTGTGTATTATAATCACCTGTGTATGTGTGTGTGTGCGTCCTCACCTAATTGTGGTTGCAGGGGTCGATTCACAGCTCCTCTGTGTGTAAAATTATCTGTTTGTACATACTTGTGTATAATTATATATTTGTGGTTATCATATTTAGTCACCTGTTTGTAATTACCCATGTACATATATATAAGTTATTTATTTGTGATGACTAGAGTTCATTCTTGTGGTGTCCTGTCTTCCTATCAACCAAACTCAAGAATTCTCTTAAAATTTATAATGCTTCTGGCACAGTATTTCTCCTGTGATCTTGTTCATCATCATGTACCTCTCTCTCTCTCTCTCTCTCTCTCTCTCTCTCTCTCTCTCTCTCTCTCTCTCTCTCCTTCAACACTGCTTGTTATGTTACTTCTAGTTTGCTGTTTAACCTTTCATTATAAGTGTGTGTTATATAGATATTATATATCTCTACGTATACTAAAAACGTAATTTAAGTCATATTACAGTGGGGTTACAGTATTCTTGATATGTGTACTGGTAATCAAAAACTCATAATTTTTAATACGGCTGTGAGGCGATCCCATATATATATATATATATATATATATATATATATATATATATATATATATATATATATACATATATATATATATATATATATATATATATATATATATATATATATATATATATATATATATATATATATATATATATATATATATATATATATATATTACCGAGTGTATGTCAGGTGGATTGATATAATGACTTCAATAGAGGCTTTTCTACCATATAATAATAAATAGCGTTTTTTATTATTATTATTCTCCTTTTCCACTATTAATATCTTTAGCTGTTTCTATGTATTTCTATATTAGTTATATCTTTCTTTTTCTTCCAATATAAATATAACATTGTCTCCATCTTTTATTATACTTGTCTGTTGCTATTTTATTAAATCCCAGGCTTTTGTTGACCAAAGTTGCAACTTGAATAACAAATACCTTTTGTTATACCACAGGTGTTTTTACTTTGTTTATCTGAACAACACGAATATTTGGCTGTCAAACCTAGTACCTATACACTTAGTTACTCCATTTTTTGCATTATTGAAACTAGGATTCTGAAATCCCACAAAAATATTTACTGTCGAGATGAGACAAATCATCCTAAATTCTGTAACTCTTAGTCATGCAAGAGGAAATGACGTGCATGACATTGCAGTCAACCCATTTTATAAACACCTTGACAAAGACATGATTTTTAGCCATGACTAACCTAAGCTGATTGCTGCACGTTCGAAGTGAATTGAGTGTCAAAGTTCGCCTCACACAGGGGGATAACACGGTACTTATTTCAGCATCAAAAGAGATGTGATTTTTGTACTGATAAATCGTACGCAGTGTGAAAAGACATGACACCAAGTGCTTGTGGTGCAGGACCGCGGCAACAGAGGCAGTGTAGGGTGTGCGTGGGGTTGGTCACTGGTTATGGGATTGTGGACTGAGTAGTAATGCATCTCTAATCCTTTAATTAAAAGTTACTCTAATGCAAATTATAGCTGTTTGAGTATTTTCCGCCTCCTCCTCTTCTCTTTCCTCTGCACATCCGTGTCGAGGTGCCAGTGAGAATAGACTTGTAAAAGTTGCTTAAATCCCACAGCTTCTTATTAGCGCCACGAGATGGAATAAGAAGTCACACTTATAAGATATAAATATAGCAGTACAGGAGGGATACTACAAGACATTCCTCCAAAGTTGTAGACTACTAGAGTGTGATTTAGAGGAGATGGCATGTGCTACAACAACTGCATTTTTTTTTAAATCACAAGACAAACTAACCACTACAGCAGTGACACAGTGAAGATTGTTCCGCTTCAGGAGCGACCATACAAGACTTACTGCTTCACTGTTGTCACTGCTCTAGTACTGTGCTGTACTGTTGTCACGTTGAAGACATGTTTGGTGACACTTGAAACTAGACAACCCTTTCGAGACTTCAAAATTCCATCATCAGAGCAGCGGAATGAACCTCACAACACAAGGCCCATTAATGGGGAGGGGGCCGTGAAGGGCTCTTGATCCTACGAAATGGAGCTACCTTCCCCCCTCTTCGGATCAAACCTAACTGCCGTGAACAACTGCTTGTCATTTTTTCTGGAGTTTTAAAATCACTACGGTTTAGGTATTTCCACGAATATAATAATTATAATAATAATAATGATTAGAAGTTGACTGACTGGATCTCTCAAAATGTACATGAAACACTCACACTGTCAATAGGAGGCTCCTCGGGCCCAAGAACTAGAGCTCATCCTGGAAAACTAAATTAGGTATTTATAAACATAATTACGTAAGCTATATTTGTGTAATTTAAAACGCTCTCATTACATGCTAGTCACGAATGGGCGATTCTCACACTGCTTCGTCAAGAATAAAAAAAAAATTACAACACTGGCTTAGGAGAGAAACCCTATGACGACGTTTCGATCCACCCTGGACCATTGCCAACTTACAACTGGGGTAAGAAGAGTAGAGAAGGACAAAAGACCATACATAGGTTGATCTTAATTACGGAGCACACACAAGCGGATCACTGGTAAGTTCCATTTTGAAAGAGAATTCACCCAGATCATTATTTTTGACTCATTATTTCGTAATTAATGAAGTTGCGAACAACTTTAACATGAACTTTAACCACTTTACCTTGTGCTGCTATATGTCAGATGTCCTCTGTCTTTCAACGTTGATTATCCACATTAACATCTTGTTAGACATATAATGTTAACTAAAAGTTATCCTGTGTACACTGACAGTTTCTGTATCAAGTTAAAAGTCTGTTGACTGTATTTTGGTTATTAAGGCTGTAAGTCACTCGTACACTAATATTAAAGAATACACTACTATCCTTAAATAGGGATTAAACCCTAAAGAATACACTACTATCCTTAAATAGGGATTAAACCCTCAGTATATATACATATACACAAGTATGAGTGTGGTGACGGTGGCAGTGCTCACACAAGACTGGACAATTGTCTTCACAAAGTGACCAGACAGCCTCAGCTACACATGTTGTGTCATGTGTATCACGTGAGGTACCCCTCGAGGGGAGGTTCCTACAAGTTGTGTTATGTGTATCACGTGAGGTACCCCTCGAGGGAGGTTCCTACAAGTTGTGTCATGTGTATCACGTGAGGTACCCCTCGAGGGGAGGTTCCTACAAGTTGTGTTATGTGTATCACGTGAGGTACCCCTCGAGGGAAGTTCCTACAAGTTGTGTTATGTGTATCACGTGAGGTACCCCTCGAGGGAAGTTCCTACAAGTTGTGTCATGTGTATCACGTGAGGTACCCCTCGAGGGAAGTTCCTACAAGTTGTGTCATGTGTATCACGTGAGGTACCCCTCGAGGGAGGTTCCTACAAGTTGTGTCATGTGTATCACGTGAGGTACCCCTCTAGGGGAAGTTCCTACAAGTTGTGTCACGTGTATCACGTGAGATACCCCTCGAGGGAGGTTCCTACAAGTTGTGTCATGTGTATCACGTGAGGTACCCCTCGAGGGAGGTTCCTACAAGTTGTGTCATGTGTATCACGTGAGGTACCCCTCGAGGGAGGTTCCTACAAGTTGTGTCATGTGTATCACGTGAGGTACCCCTCGAGGGAGGTTCCTACAAGTTGTGTCATGTGTATCACGTGAGGTACCCCTCGAGGGGAGGTTCCTACAAGTTGTGTCATGTGTATCACGTGAGGTACCCCTCGAGGGAGGTTCCTACAAGTTGTGTCATGTGTATCACGTGAGGTACCCCTCGAGGGAAGTTCCTACAAGTTGTGTCATGTGTATCACGTGAGATACCCCTCGAGGGAAGTTCCTACAAGTTGTGTCATGTGTATCACGTGAGGTACCCCTCGAGGGAAGTTCCTACAAGTTGTGTCATGTGTATCACGTGAGATACCCCTCGAGGGAAGTTCCTACAAGTTGTGTCATGTGTATCACGTGAGGTACCCCTCAAGGGAGGTTCCTATAAGTTGTGTCATGTGTATCACGTGAGGTACCCCTCGAGGGAAGTTCCTACAAGTTGTGTCATGTGTATCACGTGAGGTACCCCTCGAGGGGAGGTTCCTTGACGCTGGTCAGGGGCTCTTCATTTAGGGAGTTTGGATCTGTGCTTCGGTTCCCTGAATTGAGCCTGAATACTTTCCATCCCCCCCCCCCACATGCGCTGTATAGTCCTACGGGTTTAGCGCTCCCCCATGATTATAATTATATAAAAATCACAATAGGTTTCCGGTATTACCATTAGACACACTCGAGATAATATCACATTTTTTTCTCCTAGTTTGTCAAAAATCGCCTCGTTATCGTTTCGAGATGTTTTTAAATGTTATTGTAGATGATGTGTTCTGTGACAAGCACAGAGATGTTAATGTTGCGGTGGTTTACTTTTGGTCATCTGACCGAGGCGTTAAGCTGGCTTACCGGTCCACCCGGTAAGCCAGCAGAATTACAAAATGTATGGAGTCAGCGTTGATTGCCACATGGTTTTAATTTGTTGGGGATCTTGGCTACATTTGTATTATCCCATCAACATACGACTATGAGGAGGCGTCAGTTACTGTCTAACATCTCTCTCCTGGCTGTGACCATCCACTCGACACATGACCTGGTCCTGCCTGTATATAGTCTGTGTTACTGTTTCTGTTGGATTGGCGAAGCTCCCGGCGAGTGAGAAGTTTCCACATTAAATCTCTTAGTACTTGATGTGATGTCTCTTTCTTTAATAAGTCATTAACATACTCTGGCGTGACGAAATTTTTGTTCACACTTCCGTTGTGGAATTTTAACTTCTCGTATCTTGTAATAAAGTTGGTAGAATCACCGACAATATGCAAAGTAAAAGGACACAAGTGCAACCAATGTGACACCCACTGTAGCAACGTTTCGCTCCTGGAGAGCGAAACGTTGCTACAGTGGGTGTCACATTGGTTGCACTTGTGTCCTTTTACTTCTCGTATCTTATTCCTTGACTGATTTATTTCTATTTTTATTTTTTAGATTTAGTTTTATTAGATGAGTCATCATTTATCTACACATAATTTTAAGTTATAATTAAAAGTATTTCGTTTCCTATACGATGATCATTTTTTCTGTATTTTTTAATTTTTTTGAAGAGGTGGAAGTCATTTTTAATGATATAGACCTTCCTATGTATTGATGATATTATATAGAAAATTTGGTAGGTTTAAAGCCTGTCGACTGGACGATGGCTTCATAGTACCTGTACACAAGTAATCAAGAATACTTTAACCCCTAAAAGAGGGATACAAATGAAATATTTGGTTATAAGATTTAGGTGAAACAATGACTGTGGAAAGTGTTATTGATATGTGAAGAAGTTAATGTTTTAATGGTACTGGTGTTACAGGTTGAGTCCGTCCATGGAGAGGACGAGAGCGAATGTGATGTTGACTGCAGGAACCAACAGGTGAGGCTGGCATTTTTCACTGCATTTGATTTGATTTAATTTCCATTTATTTCGAGTATTGCAATATTTATGGAATGGAAGTGAATTTTAGTAAGACACAATATGTGTTTTACGACGTTGTACTGAGACGTTTCATCCACCAGCACCTTGATCAGCTCTCAGTTAAATAGTATGAACCTTGTTTTATGTTATAGTAAGGTAGTTACTCGTACATTGTACCACTGATACACACAAGATCAAGGTGGTGTTGGTTCCGGGTGTCGCGGAGCTTCACAGGTCAGTATCTGAGGTATGTGCGCAGTGAACGTTTTATTTAGAATGATATGCTGAACAATTCGTAAACAGGCGAACTTCTGACAATCTCTTCACTCCACACTAGGATTCGAACCTGCACACTCTGTATCAGAGTAGTGATACAGTGTGTGTGCAGGTTCGAATCCTAGTGTGGGCTGTGAGATAATGTTTGTTAGAGTGATATGTTGTACTCCACACCACCTTCAAGGGAGGTGCTTTGATGCTGGGCTCTTCATCCAAGGAATTAGAGCTGTTTCTACCCTCTGTAGATCAAACCTGATTACCTCCCGTTCCCCAAACGTTCTATGGACCCTTACGAGTTTTGCTCTTTTCCATAAACGTTGCATTTCCGATTGTTTCAACAATGCTTTAAATATTTCTGTGTATGTGATTATCGTCATGGCCATAAAATTTGCTGCTCGTTGCTCTTGGCTCGTTGTGGGCTGAACGATATGGCCACTAAGCTGTGAGGTCACCCCCCCGGAGAGTGAGCAGCCTACAGTGTATGGGGAGAGGGAAGTGTTGGGGGACAGGGAATAACGGCCATTCAGAGAGTGGCCCTCCAGGGTATGGCTAGCCAGGAAGTGGCCAGCTAGAGAGTGGCCCTGCAGAGTATGGTCAGCCAAGGAGTGACCCTGCAGGGTATGGCCAGCTAGAGAGTGGCCCTGCAGAGTATGGCCAGCCAAGGAGTGACCCTGCAGGGTATGGCCAACCAGGGAGTGGCCCTGCAGGGTATGGCTAGCCAAGGAGTGACCTTGCAGGGTATGGCCAGCCAGGGAGTGGCCCTGTAGATATGGCCAGTCAGGGAGTGGCCCTGCAGGGTAGGGCCAGCCAGAGAGTGGCCAGCTAGAGAGTGGCCCTGCAGGGTATAGCCAGCCAAGGAGTGACCCTGCAGGGTATGGCCAGCCAGGGAGTGGCCCTGCAGGGTATGGCTAGCCAAGGACTGACCCTGCAGGGTATGGCTAGCCAGGAAGTGGCCAGATAGGGAGTGGCCCTGCAGGGTATGGCCAGCCAGGGAGTGGCCCTGCAGGGTATGGCTAGCCAAGGAGTGACCTTGCAGGGTATGGCCAGCCAGGGAGTGGCCCTGTAGGGTATGGCCAGTCAGGGAGTGGCCCTGCAGGGTAGGGCCAGCCAGAGTGGCCCTGCAGGGTATGGCCAGCCAAGGAGTGACCCTGCAGGGTATAGCCAGCCAGGGAGTGGCCCTGCAGGGTATGGCTAGCCAAGGACTGACCCTGCAGGGTATGGCTAGCCAGGAAGTGGCCAGATAGGGAGTGGCCCTGCAGGGTATGGCCAGCCAAGGACTGACCCTGCAGGGTATGGCTATCCAGGGAGTGGCCAGCTAGGGAGTGGCCCTGCAGGGTATGGCCAGCCAAGGACTGACCCTGCAGGGTGTGGCTATCCAGGGAGTGGCCAGCTAGGGAGTGGCCCTGCAGGGTATGGCCAGCCAGGGTGTGGCCAGCCACGGGTGGTGTGCAGTAACCAGAGATGCTAACTACTCAACAAAAACCTTCACACCATCTCATCGGTGGATGACAGACACTCGCCATCTGTTAACAATTATCACGACCCGCAGAGCATTTATTGTCACCACTATTTTTTCTAGAGGCGTGCCTGGGAAACCTCCCTAGATATACTTCACTTCTCTTTCTCACTTTCATTGTTTTGTTGTGGCATCCTCGTGAAATTATCAGCAATCCAAGTCAACATTCTTTTCTATATTTCCTTAGCGACATACCTTGAGAATCCTAGTGTCGTAATCTTCACTGTCTTTTTTATATCCAAGATGCCACGATTTTTTTATTTTAAAACTAACATTGGAGAGTGTATATATATATATATATATATATATATATATATATATATATATATATATATATATATATATATATATATATATATATATATATATATATATAATTCATATATATACTATATATATATATATTGCTTTACTTGGATGAAGGGGTATTCTGTAGAGAGAACTCTGCGGGTGTGAGTTCGACTTGTCTAGCATGGGTCACTAGACCTTCAGCACTGTTCATTCCTGGGTTCTGAACGTCTGTAATATGGTTGTTTCCTACGGAAATGATACTATTTTATAAAGGCGTAAGAACGATTTGTTTATGGATGCTAAAAAGTAACCTAATACGATCGTACGAGTTATATAAGATGCATTCCGTCAAGAGTAATTAAAATCGTTCACAAGAGTTTTTATGGTATGGCGTGAGAGTTAGTACTAGGTGGTTGTTGTTTGTGCTGAGATGTTAGTACTGGGTGGTGGTTGTTTGTTGGCTAGTGTTTGTGTTGAGATGTTAGTACTAGGTGGTTGTTGTTTGTTGGCTAGTGTTTGTGTTGAGAGATGTTAGTACTAGGTGGTTGTTGTTTGTTGGCTAGTGTTTGTGTTGAGATGTTAGTACTAGGTGGTTGTTGTTTGTGCTGAGATGTTAGTACTGGGTGGTGGTTGTTTGTTGGCTAGTGTTTGTGTTGAGATGTTAGTACTAGGTGGTGGTTGTTTGTTGGCTAGTGTTTGTGTTGAGATGTTAGTACTAGGTGGTTGTTGTTTGTTGGCTAGTGTTTGTGTTGAGAGATGTTAGTACTAGGTGGTTGTTATTTGTTGGCTAGTGTTTGTGTTGAGATGTTAGTGCTAGGTGGTTGTTTGTTGGCTAGTGTTTGTGTTGAGATATGTTAGTACTAGGTGGTTGTTGTTTGTTGGCTAGTGTTTGTGCTGAGATGTTAGTACTAGGTGGTTGTTGTTTGTTGGCTAGTGTTTGTGTTGAGATGTTAGTACTAGGCGGTTGTTGTTTGTTGGCTAGTGTTTGTGTTGAGATGTTAGTACTAGGTGGTTGTTGTTTGTTGGCTAGTGTTTGTGTTTTGTGTTGAGATGTTAGTACTGGGTGGTGGTTGTTAGGTAAGACATATGCAACTTAGGCAACTTTATTCAGAAACGTTTCGCCTACACAGTAGGCTTCTTCAGTCGAATACAGAAAGTAGGCAGGAACAGTAGAGATGTGAAGACGATGTAATCAGTCCATCACCCTTAAAGTCGTAGAATTTGAGGGTGATGGACTGATTACATCGTCTTCACATCTCTACTGTTCCTGCCTACTTTCTGTATTCGACTGAAGAAGCCTACTGTGTAGGCGACACGTTTCTGAACAAAGTTGCCTAAGTTGCATGTGTCTTACCTAACAACCTGTCGGTATTGTATACCATTTTTGATGGGTGGTTGTTGTTTGTCGGCTAGTGTTTGTGCTGAGATGTTAGTACTAGGTGGTTGTTGTTTGTCGGCTAGTGTTTGTGCTGAGATGTTAGTACTAGGTGGTTGTTGTTTGTTGGCTAGTGTTTGTGTTGAGATGTTAGTACTAGGCGGTTGTTGTTTGTTGGCTAGTGTTTGTGCTGAGATGTTAGTACTGGGTGGTTGTTGTTTGTTGGCTAGTGTTTGTGT
This sequence comes from Cherax quadricarinatus, assembly GCF_038502225.1. NCBI lineage: Eukaryota > Metazoa > Arthropoda > Malacostraca > Decapoda > Parastacidae > Cherax > Cherax quadricarinatus. Next base: position 101,996,625 of record NC_091292.1, read on the forward strand.
TGAGATGTTAGTACTAGGTGGTTGTTGTTTGTTGGCTAGTGTTTATGCTGAGATGTTAGTACTGGGTGGTTGTTGTTTGTTGGATAGTGTTTGTGTTGAGATGTTTGTACTGGGTTGTTTGTTGGCTAGTGTTTGTGTTGAGATGTTAGTACTAGGTGGTTGTTGTTTGTTGGCTAGTGTTTGTGCTGAGATGTTAGTACTAGGTGGTTGTTGTTGGCTAGTGTTTGTGTTGAGAGATATTAGTACTCGGTGGTTGTTGTTGGCTAGTGTTTGTGCTGAGATGTTAGTACTAGGTGGTTGTTGTTTGTTGGCTAGTGTTTGTGCTGAGGGATGTTAGTACTAGGTGGTTATTTGTTGGCTAGTGTTTGTGCTGAGATGACACTATGTAGTTGTTGTTTACTAGCTAGTGTTTGTACTGAGAGATGACACAAGGTGATTGTTTGCTAACTAGTGTTTGTACTGAGAGATGACACAAGGTGGTTGTATTCACTGGCTTGTGTTTGGCTTAAGAGATATCACCAGAGTAAATTGCAGTTGATGTTCGCTGGCTGGTGACTGTGCTGAGAGATGCCATCTAGAGGTTACCTTGAGTCGCTTCCGGAGGTCAGCGCCCTCGCTGCCCTGTCCCAGACCAGGTCTCCTGGTTGCTGTCCTGATCGGTCAAACTGTTAGTGCCCACCTGTCGCAGTCCAACGTACGAGTCTGTACCACAACCCGGATGATCAAGAGCCATTTCAAGGAATCTGTCGAGTACCATCTTGAAGACAGCTATGGGTTTGTTGGTAATCTCTTTTATGCATGAAGGGATGGTGTTGAAGAGTCGTGGTCTCTAAACACTTATTGAGTTCTCTCTCAATGTACTCACCGCTCCCCTGCTTTTCATTGGAGGTATTCTGCACAGTCTGTCAAGCCTCCTATATTCGTAAGTAGTAGTTTCGGTGTGTAGGTTTGGGACCAATCCTTTCAGTATCTTCCAGGTGTAGATTACGATGTATCTTTCTCGCCAACGTTCTAAGGAGTACAGTTTAAGGGACTTTAAGCGCTCCCTCTAATTTAGGTGTTGACTGAATTTATACGAGGTGTGAAGGCTCTCTGTACATTTTCCAGCTCAGTAATTTCGCCTTTGTTGAAGGAGGCTGATAGTACACAATAATCCGGCCTAGAGAGAACGATTGACATGAAGAGTATCATCACAGGAGACCATGGGAGACCACGAGAAACCCATGGGAGACACGGGAGAGGCAGCTGTGTGGGTGTCTTACTGACCCAGGGGAAGCAGGGGTGTGGCAGGGGAGTTTATTAGTCCCCCGGAAGACAGGTGGAATTTGCGGGGCGTCAACGTGTGGGAGATATATGGGAAGTGGAGAGGGCGGAAGGAAGGAGAAAACGAGGGTGGGGAAGGGAGAGAATTCTGGAGGAGAGAGAGAGGTAAGGTGATGGGGGGAGGGAACCCCCCCACCGGTGTGGTACTGGGGAGTGTAGGGAAGGTTGAAGGATGATGGAGAGAGGAGGTAAAAATATAACTTAACAAGTACCGACTAGTTGTACATGTGTGGTATAACAAGTACTGCTGACCCATGCTAGGCAAGTTCAGCTCACCCCCTCTCGTGTACCTGTCTCCACACACACACACACACACACACACACACACACACACACACACACCAGTTACAACTGTTGCTCTCTAAGAGCAAGAAACACCTGTCAGGGGAAGGGGTGGTAGTGGGGGTGCGGGTTTTTTATGTTTGGGTGGGGTGGTGGGTGTGGTTGGGTGGAGAGGTGATGCATAGGTTGGTGGTATGTCTTACGCGGAGGTGGGCGGGTAAAGGGTGAGGTTGGGATAGATAAAAGAAAGAATTGAAGGAAGATGAAGATTGGAATGATGGTGAGGGAGGGTGTTCCTCCCCACTAGCGTCTCATAATGTTGCTACAATCATCCACACTTCTGCCAACATTATGACAATATGTCGGACACTGCAACTTAATGCACGTTTAATACAGACGTTGTACCTTTTTAAAGATATACCAAGTGCGATATACCAAGAGCGATATAACAAGAACGATATACCAAGTGCGATATACCAAGAGCGATATACCAAGTGCGATATACCAAGAGCGATATACCAAGTGCGATATACCAAGAGCGATATACAAAGTGCGATATACCAAGAACGATATACCAAGTGCGATATACCAAGAGCGATATACCAAGTGCGATATACCAAGAGCGATATACCAAGAACGATATACCAAGTGCGATATACCAAGAGCGATATACCAAGTGCGATATACCAAGAGCGATATACCAAGTGCGATATACCAAGAGCGATATACCAAGTGCGATATACCAAGAGCGATATACCAAGAACGATATACCAAGAGCGATATACCAAGAACGATATACCAAGAGCGATATACCAAGAACGATATACCAAGAGCGATATACCAAGAACGATATACCAAGAGCGATATACCAAGAACGATATACCAAGAGCGATATACCAAGAACGATATACCAAGAGCGATATACCAAGAACGATATACCAAGAGCGATATACCAAGTGCGATATACCAAGAACGATATACCAAGAGCGATATACCAAGAACGATATACCAAGAGCGATATACCAAGAACGATATACCAAGAGCGATATACCAAGAACGATATACCAAGAGCGATATACCAAGAACGATATACCAAGAGCGATATACCAAGAACGATATACCAAGAGCGATATACCAAGAACGATATACCAAGAGCGATATACCAAGAACGATATACCAAGAGCGATATACCAAGAACGATATACCAAGAGCGATATACCAAGAACGATATACCAAGAGCGATATACCAAGAACGATATACCAAGAGCGATATACCAAGAGCGATATACCAAGAGCGATATACCAAGTGCGATATACCAAGAGCGATATACCAAGAACGATATACCAAGTGCGATATACCAAGTGCGATATACCAAGAGCGATATACCAAGAACGATATACCAAGAGCGATATACCAAGAACGATATACCAAGAGCGATATACCAAGAACGATATACCAAGAGCGATATACCAAGAACGATATACCAAGAGCGATATACCAAGAACGATATACCAAGAGCGATATACCAAGTGCGATATACCAAGAACGATATACCAAGAGCGATATACCAAGAACGATATACCAAGAGCGATATACCAAGAACGATATACCAAGAGCGATATACCAAGAACGATATACCAAGAGCGATATACCAAGAACGATATACCAAGAGCGATATACCAAGAACGATATACCAAGAGCGATATACCAAGAACGATATACCAAGAGCGATATACCAAGAACGATATACCAAGAGCGATATACCAAGAACGATATACCAAGAGCGATATACCAAGAACGATATACCAAGAGCGATATACCAAGAACGATATACCAAGAGCGATATACCAAGAACGATATACCAAGAGCGATATACCAAGAGCGATATACCAAGAACGATATACCAAGAGCGATATACCAAGAACGATATACCAAGAGCGATATACCAAGAACGATATACCAAGAGCGATATACCAAGAACGATATAACAAGAGTAATATACCAAGTATATCGACATACATTGAAGAAACTCACACAACACTAACATACCACTTGCTCAACCCCTGAGTTGTTTCTAGCGAGGCTGAGGCGCATAACATAGCATACATAATATGATTCTTTATAATGGTGTTGATGGCGCACATATTATGGATACATAAATAGTATTATAAATAAGAAACGTGCCACAGTTGGGTATCTGTTGAAACATTTCGCTTATACTTACTGAAGCTTACTGCGTGGCCGAAACGTTTCAACAGGATACCTAACTGTTGCGCATGTGTTTTGCTCGTTAAACTGTCAGTATTGTCTGCCATTTTCATTTAATATAGGCTAATCCGGTCGTCAATGTTACTTCTTCCACTGGTGATCCCTGTAAGTGACAACACAATCATCAATGTTACTTCTTCCACTGGTGATCCCTGTAAGTGACAACACAATCATCAATGTTACAAGCACAAACTTCTCTTGTACACACAGGACAGTGTTCTCTTAGTGTCAGGAAAATAATGAACATTAAAATGGTATAAAATACCGACAGATTGTTAGGTAAGACACATATGCAACAGTTAGGTATCTTTATTTCGAAACGTTTCGCCTACACAGTAGGCTTCTTCAGTCGAGTACAGAAAAGTTGATAGAAGCAGAAGATACTTGAAGACGATGTAATCAGTCCATCACCCTTAAAGTTTTGAGGTGGTCAGTCCCTCAGTCTGGAGAAGAGCATTGTTCCATAGTATGAAACACTTCTTCTCCATATTGTTTCATACTATGGAACAATGCTCTTCTCCAGACTGAGGGACTGACCACCTCAAAACTTTAAGGGTGATGGACTGATTACATCGTCTTCAAGTATCTTCTGCTTCTATCAACTTTTCTGTACTCGACTGAAGAAGCCTACTGTGTAGGCGAAACGTTTCGAAATAAAGATACCTAACTGTTGCATATGTGTCTTGCCTAACAATCTGTCGGTATTTTATACCATTTTAATGTTCATACCAGAGTTATATACCTGTGAAGGCTCAAACTTTTGCCACAATTTCACCCCCACCCCCTCCTCCTGCAAAATATAACCATCACCAACCTGATTGCATCTTAACTTAACATTAAAGGATACATAGGAATTACACTATCATGAGTGATGCAGTAACATCTTAGACACAAAAATATTAATAACAATTAAATGGGATACATGTCATTATGTAACACAATGACACCTCAACCTGGTGAAAGAAAACCCCAAAAGCTTAATTTTCTAAGAAGGTTGCAATATTGAATGTCAACTCTCAAAGGCAACTTACGTGCAGTCTTAGCATGTAAACCCTATTCATGCAACATAGACGGTCATTTTCTGTCAACTTCATCGCATGGGTACTTAGGGGAGATGTAGAAGTAAGAATCCACTCGATGGTTGGTCGATAACACGTATATTGGCAGAGTCTTGAGGGGAGTATAGCTCAGCCTACCTATCTCGCCTTATGTCTGAGAGGAGGAAACCTGAGGGCAAGCACTCATATACGCGGCTGCGTGACGTCAAAAGTTAGCCACTGAACCTAACTGGACAGGGAGCCTATATATAATGTGGATTATACAACTTACAATATACTACACAAGTATATTACATAGGAATTCAGTAACACTGCTGACACCAGCTCCGGCAGGCCGGCCTGGGACCAGGCTCTTGTCAAGCTCAGTCTTAGTATAAATCAGTTGAAGAATAGAATCAAAGATAATCTACTGAATGAAGTTACATAATGGGCGACAGTGACTCATTGTATTGGTAAATTATTTATAATGTATACTCAGGTAACATTATGACACGCGGACTACAATGTAGCATAATAGATATTGTTCCAGTTTAATGGGTTATCGTAGATTATGTTGGTTTAGAAAGACACGTAAGCAAACACTATAACATATTTATTAGAAAACGTTTCGGTCCTGGGACCTTGATCACTTCTAACATACAGAGGTAGATTGAACATTAACATAACATACAGAGGTAGAAAGACCTTATATATATAGGCCGAGAGTGAGATGTGACGCACGTGACCTGAGGAATGGCATAAGAACATAAGAATGGAGGAACACTGTAGAAGGCCTACTGGCCCATGCGAGGCAGGTCCTTATTAAAACTAACTCCAAGGCCGAGGGACTGATTACCTCATCTTTTGTATATAGTTCTACTGTCTTCCTATTATGTCCTAGAATCTGTATTGATAAAGCCACTGGATGGCGAAACGTCTACAATAAAGATATCCAGATGTTGCACATGTGTCTTAACTTTCATATTGTCGGTATTTTATACCTTTCTTGCACAAACAACCTCTACCTATGATGAGGACGGGTAGACGATGAAATCATGTGACTCCTGTGTTGTTGGGTTGGTGCTGCTTAAGTATCATGTATGCCAATGTTTTTGAAATTTTGTAGTTTCCAGTGTTGCGTTCTATAGTGTCGGTGACTGCGATTAGTGAGGCTTCTAGGCACCGTCGGCGTCTGAGGTCTGGTTCGGTGAGAACGAGTTGTGCCTCATTCCAGTTCATCAAATGTCCCGTGGAGTCTCTGTGGAGGACACAGGCGTACCTTACATCGTCTCTGTTAGAGGCATTTCGATGTTCATTCAGGCGCCTACATATTTCTTGGGACAGAACCCACAAAATTTCAAAAACATTGGCATACATGATACTTAAGCACCACCAACCCAACAACACAGGAGTCACATGATTTCATCGTCTACCCGTCCTCATCATAGGTAGAGGTTGTTAGGTAAGACACTTATGCAACAGTTAGGTATCTTTATTGTGAAACGTTTCGCCTACACAGTAGGCTTCTTCAGTAGGCGAAACGTTTCACAATAAAGATACCTAACTGTTGCATAAGTGTCTTACCTAACAACCTGTCGGTATTTTATACCATTTTAATGTTCAATAGGTAGAGGTTGTTTTAATAAGGACCTGCCTCGTATGGGCCAGTAGGCCTTCTACAGTGATCCTCCATTCTTATGTTCTTATGACATTCCTCAGGTCACGTGCGTCACATCTCACTCTCGGCCTATATATATAAGGTCTTTCTACCTCTGTATGTTAGAAGTGATCAAGGTCCCAGGACCGAAACGTTTTCTAATAAATATGTTATAGTGTTTGCTTACGTGTCTTTCTAAACCAACTTGTCGGTATTTATTACCAAGGTTTATACCATCGTAGATTATACAGGGGGTAGGGGTCGTCCTAGGAAAGGTTGCAGGGCCCGGTAATTGTTCTGAACGTTAATCTTCTCGTGTGTGTGTGTGTGTGTGTGTGTGAAGCTTGTAACATAGCCGCTTAAGTATCAGTATGAAGATTATGTTAGCGCTTTAGGGCAGGATGTAGAGAGGGATCACCTGACCCGCTTCCCCAGGGGTCAGCTGACCTCCACACACACATACACACACACACATACACAAGCACATACACACACACACAAAACACACACACACACACACACACACACACACACACACACACACACACACACACACACACACACACACACACACACACACACACACACACACACACAGATATATATATATATATATATATATATATATATATATATATATATATATATATATATGTCGTGCCGAATGGGTAAAACTTGCAATTGTAGCTGAAATAGCAACGCTCTTCCTGCCGAATAAGGCAGGCGAAAATTTGTATATGCAATTTCGCAAAAATCATTCTGAACCTAACGAAAAAATATATATTTCATTGTGTTTGTTTATTATTAAATTATTGTAAACTTATCTAAAATATAATTAGTTGGATTAGGCTAAATTAAATTGCACTTGTTATAATAAGGTTAGGTAAGTTTTCTAAGGTTGTTTTTGTACAAAATCATTAATTTTTACACTAACACAAATTAAAAAAAAATATATCTTTAAACGTATAAGATAATTTTTTAGAAAGGACTTAATTTTAAATGAGTTCTTGCTAATTGACCAGTTTTACCTATTGGGCACGACATATATGTTTGTACAAGACCTTGTATTCTCAAAGTGTCCTTGGAGACTTAAACTGAGTAAGGTAATTGAGTGAGGTTCCATGTGGTAGTCAGCTGGTATTTCCACAATAGTTGGTTCTTTCATGTGGAACATCCAGTATGTGAGAGTCAGTAGGTGTCTGATCCTCACTGTGTGTTGCAACACCTGCCTCACTCCCTCATTGTGTGTTGCAACACCTGTCTCACTCTCTCTCACTGTGTGTTGCAACACCTGCCTCACTCTCCCTCACTGTGTGTTGCAACACCTGCCTCACTCTCCCTCACTGTGTGTTGCAACACCTGCCTCACTCCTTCACTGTGTGTTGCAACACCTGCCTCACTCCTTCACTGTGTGTTGCAACACCTACTTCACTCTCCCTCATTGTGTTTTGCAACACCTGCCTCACTCTCTCCCTCACACTGCAACACTGACACATCTTTTTGTTACTTGAGAGAGGAAGATACCCTAGAGAGAGGATGAGACCTTAGAGAGTGGAGGAGGGGACCTTAGACAGAGAAGAAGACCTTAGAGAGTGGAGGAGGAGACCTTAGACAGAGAAGAAGACCTTAGAGAGTGGAGGAGGAGACCTTAGAGGCTTAGAAAGAGAAGAAGACCATAGAGAGTGGAGGAGGAGACCTTAGACAGAGAAGAAGACCTTAGAGAGTGGAGGAGGAGACCTTAGAAAGAGAAGACCATAGAGAGTGGAGGAGGGGACCTTAGAAAGAGAAGAAGACCTTAGAGAGTGGATGAGGAGACCTTAAAAGAGATTAAGTGGCCTTGAGTGAGATAATCTTCACGAGCATCATGTGAGGGAAGGAAGTGTGTTGCAGCGATGACCAGATTACATTGCCTGAGTCTTCCTTGTGGTATCCATGGATCATGCCTTTATCGTCTTGAAAGAAGCTTTCATCTTTGCGTTCATGTCTCAATCGTCTTGAAAGAAGCTTTCATCTTGGCGTCCATGTCTCTATCGTCCTGTAAGAGGCTTCTATGGCTGTTGTTTTTCTTCTTCCTGGAGATGACGCAAGTTATGATAACAAGTGTACACAAGGGTAGAGACACGAAGCTTTTAGAACCTTCAATTATATAGCAGTTATGTTAGTTATACATCACTTCAGAAAAGTTATACATCTCTTGGATCAATGAGTCGTTTTCGTGGTGTTCCGTGTTAATTAGGTGGCACGGAAATTACTTAGATTATTTGCCTAGGTGGTACTGAGGTGAGGTGACAGCTAGGTGAGTCAGGTGAGGATGAATTGCACACGGGGATGGTAATAATAATTTAGGTGATGGTAAGGGGCGGAAAGAGGGTAGCAGGACGCATTCAGGTCGCATAACAGACGACTGAGTGCATGTAGAGTTACGTAACACATGCGTTAAGATGCGCAGATCAGGGAACGAGATACGGTATGCGGTAACAAGGTGCAGCTGGCAAGAGGGAGGAGGAGAAGGTGGTGGATGGCAAGGAGAAATAACGCTCTGAAAATAAAGAAATGCAGAGCCGTAAATTACAAAAGCAATAAGCAGGTTGATCAAACACAATGCCAGATTTAGGGAATTGATTGAAAAGACTTTTCGCCCACCAGGGACTTTATCCATCCACTTTTCCAGTCCCTGGTGAGCCAGAAGTCTTGTCAGTAAATGCCACAATCCTCACACTGTGCTTTATACACATGTTGCTATACTAGGTGTGCCGTAGCTCGGTTGGTAGCACACTCAGACCACACATTGATGTCCGTGGTTCGATCCCCGGTACGAGTGGAAACATTGGGACGTGTTTCCTTAAAACACCTGCTGTCCCTGTTCACCTAGCAGTAAAATAGGTACCTGAGTGTTAACAGACTGGTGTGTGTCGCATCCTGGGGACAAAATTGACCTAATTTGCACGAAATGCTCTGCATAGCAAGGGGCTTTCTATATAATAGTATGTCATTGATGTCAGCTATGGTCTGTATAAGTTGTATCATGTACTTATATAAATAGAATTATTATTATTATAATTATAATTATTACGTGTTCTATCCTAGACCTATACATAATTATTTTTTTCGACTTGGTGTTAGGTCAGCTTTATTTAGGTCAATGTTTATAACTGGAGGTACAGTAATGTTTATAACTGGAGGTACAGTAATGTTTATAACTGGAGGTACAGTAATGTTTATAACTGGAGGTACAGTAATGTTTATAACTGGAGGTACAGTAATGTTTATAACTGGAGGTACAGTAATGTTTATAACTGGAGGTACAGTAATGTTTATAACTGGAGGTACAGTAATGTTTATAACTGGAGGTACAGTAATGTTTATAACTGGAGGTACAGTAATGTTTATAACTGGAGGTACAGTAATGTTTATAACTGAAGTTACTGTAATGTTTATAACTGGAGGTACAGTAATGTTTATAACTGGAGGTACAGTAATGTTTATAACTGAAGTTACAGTAATGTTTATAACTGGAAGTAATTTTTATCACTGGAGGTGTGAGGCTGAACTGACGTACGACAGTCTTGACGGGTTAAGTGCCTAGACAGTTTGGTGTGCAGAAAAATGCGTCAGTCGCACGACACTCATGCTTGTGTGCGTACACACCAGAGCTGTGCCTTCGTGTGTACTCAGAATCGGTCGTTACCGAGCTTCACCTCCTGGCCCCGCCTCTTCAGTCAACTACAGCTGTGTCCAGTCTTCTGAGAGCATGTCGGGAAGTTGTCTTAGTTTACTGGCATATCTTACACGATGGATGTCCTCTGTCACCTCGAGGGAGAAGAGACAGGAGGAATAAGTAAGCTACAGGGTAGGGAGAAGGAGAGGGAAGGGAGGAGAGAAAAAAGGGAGAAAGGTAAATGAAGAGGGAGAAGGGAGGTAAAGGGATAAGGGAGAACAAGGGCGGCCAGGTGAGGCGTGTTTGGTGTCACGATATGAAAGTTCTCAGGACGCTCGTCTTACTGTGTGTGTGTGTGTGTGTGTGTGTGTGTGTGTGTGTGTGTGTGTGTGTGTGTGTGTGTGTGTGTGTGTGTGTGGATGACAGACTCTTCGGTATCACTACAACAATGATCTTAATGTACTGCTGTACATTAACATCTCCATTCAAAGCAGGTGAAATCGCAGATCTAGAGAGTGTACAGAGATCCTTTACTGCACGTATAAGTTCTGTCAAGCACCTTAACTACTGGGAACGCTTGGAAGCACTTGACTTGTACTCGTTGGAACGCAGGAGGGAGAGATATATCATAATCTACACTTGGAATATCCTGGAAGGAATGGTCCCAAATCTGCACACAGAAATCACTCCCTACGAAAGTAAAAGACTGGGCAGGCGATGCAAAATGCCCCCAATAAAAAGTAGGGGCGCCATTGGTACACTAAGGGAAAACACCATAAGTGTCCGGGGCCCAAGACTGTTCAACAGCCTCCCATCAAGCATTAGGGGAATTGCCAATAAACCCCTGGCTGCCTTCAAGAGAGAGCTGGACAGATACCTAAAGTCAGTGCCGGATCAGCCGGGCTGTGGCTCGTACGTTGGACTGCGTGCGGCCAGCAGTAACAACCTAGTTGATCAGGCCCTGACCCATCGGGAGGCCTGGTCATGGACCGGGCCGCGGGGGCGTTGATTCCCGGAGTAACCTCCAGGTAACAGAAATCTGGTAAATGACAAAATATTACTGTTATATATATATATATATATATATATATATATATATATATATATATATATATATATATATATATATATAGAGAGAGAGAGAGAGAGAGAGAGAGAGAGTTGTTTCATAAACATACTATCAGGACGTGTGTATCATTTAACAAAAATCTTCCAAAAATCTACATTTAGCCAATTGAATATATCTATAATATATAACATATCTATCTATATCTATATGTCGATCTACCAGCAACGCTCTATTCTCCTAGCAACCCATCTACTCACAACCATCTATATACATGAGGGGGTGGGGGGCTCCCCGCCCCTTCCCCGGACCTCCTAACAATTAAACTAAGTGAATTAGAAAAGTTAAGTGTGAAAGAGACAGCTTGAAGAAGACAGGAGGAGGGATGGGGAAAGAAAGGACGGAGGGAAGGAAGAGGAGGAAGAAGGGAAAGAAAGAATCAGGAGAGGAAGAGAGACAGTAATAAGAACGTAAGAATGGAGGAACACTGCATCAGGCCTACTGGTCCATACAAGGTCCTCAAAATTAACCATTCAAACCCACCTATTTGTCCAGCTTATTCCAAAAGCTGGATCAGCAGCATGGAAGAAGAAAGAAGACGAAGAAAGAAGAGGAGGAGGAGGAGGAGGAGGTTACATGATGTTAAGACTGTGCTGAAGTTGTAAGAGTGAGAGGAATGATGATGTTAGCATCCTGAGGTGAAACATGATTCTACAGTAACTATCAAGAATTATGTAGTGAATCTTGCAAATAAGGCAACCGGGAAGTAAATATCATTCATGTGTATCTAGTACCTACTACACAGCATTGCTATACAGCCCTGCACCACTTCCTTGCACCGTCTTCTCCTGGTCCAAGCTCTTGACTTATGGACGAGGTAAAGCATTGTGCAGACTGCTCATCTCTGGCCTCGACCAGTCCTGGCTGGATCATTTTCAACAAACTCTTCATCACCAGCGAGATGCTGGTGACTTTGATGTTATATGCAAGACCACTAGGCTGGGCAAATATTTTTATTAGTGGGTTTGGGTTTCAGAAAGACTTGTCTAGTATGGGCCAGTACGCCTGCTGCAGTGCTGCTCCTTTTTTATGTTACCGAAGTTTCCCATTTTAGTTGAATCTTGCGGGTAGTTATAAGACAGTTGTTAGACCACAAAACGTTATTAGTGTCACTGTGAACGTAGTCGTCTCAAGGACGTCACTCCACCAACAGTCAATATCAAGATTAAAACACATATGCAACAGTTTAGTATCTTTATTGATAAAACGTTTCGCCTACACAGTTGGCTTCTTCGGTCAAATGCAGAGGCAGCTGTAGTGATGAAATAAAGACGATGTAATCAGTCCATCAACCTTGGAGAAAAAGTATTCTTATGTTAGTGCCTTAGCCTGGAGGCTGAGGCACTGACTACATACACACACGCCTGGCACTCCCTCAGACTGACACACACACGAACATCATCACTGGTATATCATCACTGTTGGTTCTCAGAAGGTGTGCCGCCACCATGGTGCCCTGGATGGGAGAGGACCGGGGCTGGGGGAGGGGGGAGCATGGGAGTGCCACTCAACACATGGGAGGGAACACTACATAGTAGGGAGTTTAGTAAGTAGTGCCGCCTGAGTGACTAGTTTATTATACACCCGCAGCTCACCCTGTCAGCGGTACCAGAAAAAAAACAAACAAAAAAGGAAGGATTTCAGATGTCACAGTGTCTTAACCAGACCTCACTGAACCTTGTTAATAATAATTAATAATAATAATAATAATAATAATAATAATAGTAATTTATATTGTTGAAAATTCGTTTTCAAAGATATTTGAAGGTATTTAGGCTACATTGGGGGTTGCAGAATTCGAAAATGTCAGTATAGGATTTTTGAATAGGCTGTCAAGCAAGCATCTGAACTTTTAGCATCCAGACTTAAAGAAGTGTGTACAACAAGTTAAAATAACAGTTTATCGGACAAGAGAGGTTGAACTCCTTCCTTACTTCAGCCAAGATGAAGAATTTGTATATTACAATAACATCCCTAGACTACTTCGAATGGTAATTGACTATCGACCAGATTAGCTTGCTTGTAGACAGCTCCATTAGAAGCCAATATACATCTCTCCCAGTTACTTAACAACACTGTGCTGTAGATGAATGGTTCAAAGAACCGACATGTTGATAAATTAGACACATGTGCAACTCTTGGGTATCTTTATTGAGGAAACGTTTCGCCACACAGTGGCTTCATCAGTCCATACATCGACTCAAGGTTGAGGGACTGATTACCTCATTCTCCTCCTGTTCTTCAAGTTTCTCCTATGTATGGACTGATGAAGCCACTGTGTGGCGAAACGTTTCTTCAATAAAGATTCCCATGTGTTGCATAAGTTGCCTGGGTTCGATTCCCAGCCAGAGTAGAAACATTGGACGTGTTTCTTTCCACCTGTTGTCTATGTTCCCCATCAGTAAAATGGGTACCTGGGTGTTAGTCGACTGGTGTGGGTCGCATCCTGGGACACTGACCTAAGGAGGCCTGGTCACAGACCGGGCCGCGGGGGCGTTGACCCCCGGAACTCTCTCCAGATAAACTCCAGATAAACAATAATTAGTAATATATGGTATTATATAGAATAAAGTGCTACTGTATATTAAATTATTTGACTTTTGCATGATCTAAAAAAAAAAATTCAATGAGATTTTTGAGTTACCTCCGCCTGGTTAATACCAAATTTATTAAAACCTAGTGCCAGTCAAGCAAAACTAATGATATATTCTGAATCAGCGCCATAAACTTACCCTGAAATCGGTGTAATATCATTGGCCAGAATATAAGCGATGGCCAGTGGTCAGAATATAAGCGATGGCCAGTGGCCAGAATATAAGCGATGGCCAGTGGTCAGAATATAAGCGATGGCCAGTGGCCAGAATATAAGCGATGGCCAGTGGTCAGAATATAAGCGATGGCCAGTGGTCAGAATATAAGCGATGGCCAGTGGTCAGAATATAAGCGATGGCCAGTGGTCAGAATATAAGCGATGGCCAGTGGTCAGAATATAAGCGATGGCCAGTGGTCAGAATATAAGCGATGGCCAGTGGTCAGAATATAAGCGATGGCCAGTGGTCAGAATATAAGCGATGGCCAGTGGTCAGAATATAAGCGATGGCCAGTGGTCAGAATATAAGCGATGGCCAGTGGTCAGAATATAAGCGATGGCCAGTGGTCAGAATATAAGCGATGGCCAGTGGTCAGAATATAAGCGATGGCCAGTGGTCAGAATATAAGCGATGGCCAGTGGTCAGAATATAAGCGATGGCCAGTGGTCAGAATATAAGCGATGGCCAGTGGCCAGAATATAAGCGATGGCCAGTGGCCAGAATATAAGCGATGGCCAGTGGTCAGAATATAAGCGATGGCCAGTGATATTACTACAAGTACTTGATATAACTTATACAGACCATAGCTAACATCCATATGCAGAGCATATGAGGCAATTTAGATTAATTTTATCCCCCAGGATGCGACCCACACCGGTCGGCTAACATCCAGGCACCTGCTTGCTGCTAGGTGAACAGGGACAACAGGTGTCTTAAGGAAACACGTCCTAATGTTTCCACCCGTACTGGGGATCGAACCACGGACACTCAGTGCCTGAGCTGAGTGGAATACCAACCGAGCTACAGGACACTAGTAAGTTTATTTAGGTACAGGTATACATAATTATCATACGTAGTTTAACGTATGTGTAAATTAAATAACAGGATGCAATACTGTGACTGGAACAATACCATGACTGGAACAATACCATGACTGGAACAATACCATGACTGGAACAATACCGTGACTGGAACAGTACCATGACTGGAACAATACCGTGACTGGAACAATACCATGACTGGAACAATACCGTGACTGGAACAATACCATGACTGGAACAATACCGTGACGAACAGTACCATGACTGGAACAATACCGTGACTGGAACAGTACCGTGTCTGGAACAATACCGTGACTGGAACAATACCATGACTGGAACAATACCATGACTGGAACAATACCATGACTGGAACAATACCGTGACGAACAGTACCATG
This sequence comes from Cherax quadricarinatus, assembly GCF_038502225.1. Lineage (NCBI taxonomy): Eukaryota > Metazoa > Arthropoda > Malacostraca > Decapoda > Parastacidae > Cherax > Cherax quadricarinatus. The sequence goes on from NC_091292.1 coordinate 102,012,005, forward strand.
ACTGGAACAATACCGTGACTGGAACAGTACCGTGTCTGGAACAATACCGTGACTGGAACAATACCATGACTGGAACAATACCATGACTGGAACAATACCATGACTGGAACAATACCATGACTGGAACAATACCATGACTGGAACAATACCGTGACGAACAGTACCATGACTGGAACAATACCGTGACTGGAACAGTACCATGACTGGAACAATACCGTGACTGGAACAGTACCATGACTGGAACAATACCGTGACTGGAACAATACCATGACTGGAACAATACCATGACTGGAACAATACCATGACTGGAACAATACCGTGACGAACAGTACCATGACTGGAACAATACCGTGACTGGAACAGTACCGTGACTGGAACAATACCGTGACTGGAACAATACCATGACTGGAACAATACCATGACTGGAACAATACCATGACTGGAACAATACCGTGACTGGAACAATACCATGACTGGAACAATACCGTGACGAACAGTACCATGACTGGAACAATACCGTGACTGGAACAGTACCATGACTGGAACAATACCGTGACTGGAACAATACCATGACTGGAACAATACCATGACTGGAACAATACCATGACTGGAACAATACCATGACTGGAACAATACTGTGACGAACAGTACCATGACTGGAACAATACCGTGACTGGAACAGTACCATGACTGGAACAATACCGTGACTGGAACAATACCATGACTGGAACAATACCATGACTGGAACAATACCATGACTGGAACAATACCGTGACGAACAGTACCATGACTGGAACAATACCGTGACTGGAACAGTACCATGACTGGAACAATACCGTGACTGGAACAATACCATGACTGGAACAATACCATGACTGGAACAATACCATGACTGGAACAATACCGTGACGAACAGTACCATGACTGGAACAATACCGTGACTGGAACATTACCATGACTGGAACAATACCGTGACTGGAACAATACCATGACTGGAACAATACCGTGACTGGAACAATACCGTGACTGGAACAGTACCATGACTGGAACAGTACCGTGACTGGAACAATACCGTGACTGGAACAATACCGTGACTGGAGCAATACACAAACAACTCGCACATAGGAGAGAAAAGATTATGACGATGTTTCGATCCGACTTAGACCGAAAGTCAGATCGTACGTGCAGGTTACATGTGTATATATGTAAATTACCCAACTGTTGCTAGAAGAGGAGGTGCTGGAAACGAACTCCATGCAGAGTGTCAGGAGTAGGTACGAAAGTGCCCCAACGTCTAGGAAGTAATAATGACGACGAGGGTATTGCAAGAGGCGGGGCCAAGAGCTGAGACTGTGTTCAGTAAGTTTAGAACCAGTGAGCTAGTAGAGGCTAGTGTGTGTACTAGACACTAGTGTATGAACTAGCAGTGATCTTGGGTGAGTGTTGAACGTTCACACACATTCCCGGCACGCTTGTGTCTCTCTTGAAGAAAAACATTGAAACACTCACGGAACGTGCGTGAACGACTCTACTGATGTTAGAATGAACGTGCGTGAACGACTCTTCCCTCACTGATGTTAGAATGAACGTGCGTGAACGACTCTCCTATTACTGATGTTAGAATGAACGTGCGTGAACGACTCTCCTATTACTGATGTTAGAATGAACGTGCGTGAACGACTCTTCCCTCACTGATGTTAGAATGAACGTGCGTGAACGACTCTTCCCTTACTGATGTTAGAATGAACGTGCGTGAACGACTCTCCTATTACTGATGTTAGAATGAACGTGCGTGAACGACTCTCCCCTCACTGATGTTAGAATGAACGTGCGTGAACGAATCTTCCCTTACTGATGTTAGAATGAACGTGCGTGAACTACTCTCCTATTACTGATGTTAGAATGAACGTGCGTAAACGACTCTTCCCTCACTGATGTTAGAATGAACGTGCGTGAACGACTCTCCTATTACTGATGTTAGAATGAACGTGCGTGAACGACTCTTCCCTCACTGATGTTAGAATGAACGTGCGTGCACGACTCTCCTATTACTGATGTTAGAATGAACGTGCGTGAACGACTCTTCCCTCACTGATGTTAGAATGAACGTGCGTGAACGACTC
>NC_091292.1:102016627-102026627 GCF_038502225.1 Cherax quadricarinatus
TAATAATATCTTTATTGGCTACCAGCACATGTACAAAGTATACAGACCATAGCTGACATCAATGACATACTACTATATAGAAAGCCGCTTGTTTTGTCCCAGGATGCGATCCACACCAGTCCACTATCACCCAGGTTCCCATTTTACTGATGAGTTAACAGTGATAACAGGTGTAAGGAAACACACCCTGTGTTTCCACCCTTGCCGGGTTTCGAACCCGGACATCAGCGTGTGAAGCGAGAGCTTTGCCTAACAGTCTCTTTCCGGCAGCTCAGAATCTTTGCGTACAATAAAACGTTTGACTGTGACTTCACATGATTTAAATTGGAGAGTGGGTACTGGGGCAGCATATGGCTGAGGGGGGGGGGCGTGGCCCTCAGGTTTCAACAGCAGGAAGTAGGAAAAGGACAGAGGTGATGGGTGGCCAGGTGGGTGGTGGGTGGACAGGGAAAACAGGGGCGGAAACCCCTCACCCTCCATCCGGTTTCCTAAACATTAGGATTTAGGATTGATATCGGTAGTGAATGGGATTTGTACGTTGCCTTAACCCCATGTTGAGATGTAAGGATTCATGGGGGGGGGGCATTTATGAGGATTAATGGTTCATGGTGGTAATGGGAGAGGAGAGGCATGGTGTAGGGATGAAGGAAGGATGTGGGAAGGGCAGGAAGTAAGAGAAAGATTGATAATATTGTGAGTGCTGATGCTGGGACTATGTGGAATGTTGTGAGTATTTCGTGGGATGTTGTGAGTGTTTTATTGTCAGTCCCTCAGCCAGCCTGAGGGACTGATCACCTCAGAACTACATCTTCAAGAGTGATGGACTAATTACATCGTCTTCATATCTCAACATCTTCTGCTGACTCCTCTACACTCGACTGAAGACGCCCACTGTGTAGGCGAAACGTTTGGAAATAAATATACATAGCTGTTGCACATACCTGGAGTTTACCTGGAGAGAGTTTCGGGGGTCAACGCCCCCGCGGCCCGGTCTGTGACCAGGCCTCCTGGTGGATCAGCGCCTGATCAACCAGGCTGTTGCTGCTGGCTGCACGCAAACCAACGTACGAGCCACAGCCCGGCTGATCAGGAACTGCCTTTAGGTGCTTGTCCAGTGCCAGCTTGAAGACTGCCAGGGGTCTGTTGGTAATCCCCCTTATGTGTGCTGGGAGGCAGTTGAACAGTCTCGGTCCCCTGACACTTATTGTATGGTCTCTTAACGTGCTAGTGACACCCCTGCTTTTCATTGGGGGGATGGTGCATCGTCTGCCAAGTCTTTTGCTTTCGTAGTGAGTGATTTTCGTGTGCAAGTTCGGTACTAGTCCCTCTAGGATTTTCCAGGTGTATATAATCATGTATCTCTCCCTCCTGCGTTCCAGGGAATACAGGTTTAGAAACCTCAAGCGCTCCCAGTAATTGAGGTGTTTTATCTCCGTTATGCGCGCCGTGAAAGTTCTCTGTACATTTTCTAGGTCGGCAATTTCACCTGCCTTGAAAGGTGCTGTTAGAGTGCAGCAATATTCCAGCCTAGATAGAACAAGTGACCTGAAGAGTGTCATCATGGGCTTGGCCTCCCTAGTTTTGAAGGTTCTCATTATCCATCCTGTCATTTTTCTAGCAGATGCGATTGATACAATGTTATGGTCCTTGAAGGTGAGATCCTCCGACATAATCACTCCCAGGTCTTTGACGTTGGTGTTTCGCTCTATTTTGTGGCCAGAAATTTGTTTTGTACTCTGATGAAGATTTAATTTCCTCATGTTTACCATATCTGAGTAATTGAAATTTCTCATCGTTGAACTTCATATTGTTTTCTGCAGCCCACTGAAAGATTTGGTTGATGTCCGCCTGGAGCCTTGCAGTGTCTGCAATGGAAGACACTGTCATGCAGATTCGGGTGTCATCTGCAAAGGAAGACACGGTGCTGTGGCTGACATCCTTGTCTATGTCGGATATGAGGATGAGGAACAAGATGGGAGCTAGTACTGTGCCTTGTGGAACAGAGCTTTTCACCGTAGCTGCCTCGGACTTTACTCTGTTGACGACTACTCTCTGTGTTCTGTTAGTGAGGAAATTATAGATCCATCGACCAACTTTTCCTGTTATTCCTTTAGCGCGCATTTTGTGCGCTATTACGCCATGGTCACACTTGTCGAAGGCTTTTGCAAAGTCTGTATATATTACATCTGCATTCTTTTTGTCTTCTAGTGCATTTAGGACCTTGTCGTAGTGATCCAGTAGTTGAGACAGACAGGAGCGACCTGTTCTAAACCCATGTTGCCCTGGGTTGTGTAACTGATGGGTTTCTAGATGGGTGGTGATCTTGCTTCTTAGGACCCTTTCAAAGATTTTTATGATATGGGATGTTAGTGCTATTGGTCTGTAGTTCTTTGCTGTTGCTTTACTGCCCCCTTTGTGGAGTGGGGCTATGTCTGTTGTTTTTAGTAACTGAGGGACGACCCCCGTGTCCATGCTCCCTCTCCATAGGATGGAAAAGGCTCGTGATAGGGGCTTCTTGCAGTTCTTGATGAACACAGAGTTCCATGAGTCTGGCCCTGGGGCAGAGTGCATGGGCATGTCATTTATCGCCTGTTCGAAGTCATTTGGCGTCAGGATAACATCGGATAGGCTTGTGTTAATCAAATTTTGTGGCTCTCTCATAAAAAATTCATTTTGATCTTCGACTCTCAGTCTGGTTAGCGGCTTGCTAAAAACTGAGTCATATTGGGACTTGAGTAGCTCACTCATTTCCTTGCTGTCATCTGTGTAGGACCCATCTTGTTTAAGTAGGGGCCCAATACTGGACGTTGTTCTCGATTTTGATTTGGCATAGGAGAAGAAATACTTTGGGTTTCTTTCGATTTCATTTATGGCTTTTAGTTCTTCCCGCGATTCCTGACTCCTAAAGGATTCTTTTAGCTTAAGTTCGATGCTTGCTATTTCTCTGACCAGTGTCTCCCTGCGCATTTCTGATATATTGACCTCTTTTAGCCGCTCTGTTATTCTTTTCCGTCGCCTGTAAAGGGAGCGCCTGTCTCTTTCTATTTTACATCTACTCCTCCTTTTTCTTAGAGGAATAAGCCTTGTGCATACATCGAGTGCCACCGAGTTAATCTGTTCTAGGCATAAGTTTGGGTCTGTGTTGCTTAGTATATCTTCCCAGCTTATATCGGTTAGGACTTGGTTTACTTGGTCCCACTTTATGTTTTTGTTATTGAAGTTGAATTTGGTGAATGCTCCCTCGTGACTAGTCTCATTTTGTCGGTCTGAGGCTCCACGCATACATGTCTGAACCTCAATTATGTTGTGATCTGAGTATATTGTTTTTGATATGGTGACATTTCTTATCAGATCATCATTGTTAGTGAAGATGAGGTCTAGTGTATTCTCCAGTCTAGTAGGCTCTATTATTTGCTGGTTTAAATTGAATTTTGTGCAGAGATTTAAAAGCTCGTGTGAGTGTGAGTTTTCATCAGAGCTGCCTCCTGGTGTTATTACTGCAACAATATTATTTGCTATATTCCTCCATTTTAGGTGCCTTAAGTTGAAATCCCCCAGGAGCAAGATGTTGGGTGCAGGAGCTGGAAGATTTTCCAGACAGTGGTCAATTTTTAACAGCTGTTCCTGGAATTGCTGGGATGTTGCATCCGGAGGCTTGTAGACTACCACAATGACTAGGTTTTGGTTCTCGACCTTTACTGCTAAAACTTCCACTACGTCATTTGAGGCATTAAGCAGTTCTGTGCAAACAAGTGACTCTGCAATGTACAGGCCAACCCCCCCCTTTTGCCTGTTCACTCTGTCACATCTGTATAGGTTGTAACCTGGGATCCATATTTCGTTGTCCAAGTGATCCTTTATGTGGGTCTCAGTGAAAGCCGCGAACATTGCCTTTGCCTCTGCAAGCAGTCCACGGATGAAAGGTATTTTGTTGTTTATTGCTGGCTTTAGACCCTGTATATTTGCAAAGAAGAATGTTATCGGACTGGTGGTATTGTTGGTACTGGGGGGGGATTTTTTTTCCGGCATTAGTATCTGTATCTGTTGGTTTGGAGTGGAGGCCATCGACTGTGGTTCCACTCCAGGAATGACTGGATTTGGTGTACGATTTCTGCCATTTCCTGCCAGTTTTTTTTCCTTCCTGGCACTAAAAAACCTCTCCCTCTTGAGTGGCTGTGGCTACCCAGGTTTTCCCATGGCCTGGATGTTTTGTATCTTTTTGTCCCCTTTAGATGGTATGCCTGGCAATTTAAGTTATAGCACAGTCTTTCCTGTACTGAAGAGGTACACATTTCAGGGTGAAAAAGCTTACAGGAAGGGAGTTTGCATTTTCCTGTTGTCATATGGGCATGACATTTTCTAGGGTGGTCATAGTTGCATGTCCCATCTGTTTTTCCAGATTTCCCATGCCAGCAGATACCAAGTGCATAGTATGTGCACAGGCTTGGTTTCCGTTTGCCTTGGGTTTCTGTGACTGTATTCCCTGTTGGTGCATGTTTCCCTGTCTTATTCCTATCCTCCTTAGCACCAACAATGGAGCTCCCACCAGTTGTTTTTGGTAATTTATCCTCACTATTGCTATTGGAGTCCTCTTGTTTGCTATTTCCTGCGGTATTTCTGGTTTGCAATATTGGTTTTATCTTATCTTTGACTACACTTGTTTCCCTACTATGGCTCCTGTCCTCTATGAGGTCATTTATATGTATTCCTTCCTGCGTATAATTCCCGACTACCTGGACAAAATCTCCAGCTTCACCATTACTGTCTACCAGGACAGTATCTCCAGCTTCACCATTTCTGTCTCCCAGGACAGCACCTCCAGCTTCACCATTACTGTCTCCCAGGACAGTATCTCCAGCTTCACCATTACTGTCTCCCAGGACAGCACCTCCAGCTTCACCATTACTGTCTCCCAGGACAGCACTATCAGCCCTACATTTACTGACTACCAGGACATCACCTCCAGCCTTACAGTTTGTGACTACATGGCCAGTATCAAGGGCAGTACCATTCAGCCCGGACTTTTTATGTTCCCATCTGTTGTAGAAAGCTTCCAGGTTTTCTATGAAAGCAGCTTTGATGTTATCCTCTTTTAATACCCTTGTGATTTTAGTCCACAGATTTTCCTCATTTGGGCATACCCAAAAACACTTCTCTGTTTTAATACTGCTTGTAGCTAGTTCTGGGATATCTGCACAAGGAGCGTGACACCAATTTCCACAAAAATGACAATTTATCCATGTGGTAGCCCGTTTGTTTGACTGACCACAGACTACACACAGCTTCATAATGATTTGAATGGTTGATTTACTGCAAGTCTACTAGCAACCTCTTGAATATTATATTAATAACCTTAAATGAAGCTCTAGCTATTTGTATTTCTGTTTCTAACTCTTTTTGTATATTGGACAGCTTACCGTCACGTTCCTGATTTTTAATGTTTGTGTTTATAAGGGCGCCTACAAACCCATCCGTTTACAGTCTGCTTTATTGTCCAACGAAACTGTTTGAAACCAGTCCCGGGTTCGGACCAGTCAAGGGTTCGGACCAGTCAAGGGTTCGGACCAGTCGATCTGCTCTGATCAGTGGGTCACTTATTTAAAACATACTGGTCGGTGATTTGAGCTAACACATGAAGGATCTACTGGAAATTATCTACCCGAGTAATATGTGATTTGACTGATGTACCTATTATTTGACAGTATTATTAACCGTTATTATGCACTGGAAGATACAGGGATGGTGAGTCCCGGTACACAGTTACTGGAAGATACAGGGATGGTGAGTCCCGGTACACAGTTACTGGAAGATACAGGGATGGTGAGTCCCGGTACACAGTTACTGGAAGATACAGGGATGGTGAGTCCCGGTACACAGTTACTGGAAGATACAGGGATGGTGAGTCCCGGTACACAGTTACTGGAAGATACAGGGATGGTGAGTCCAGGTACACAGTTACTGGAAGATACAGGGATGGTGAGTCCCGGTACACAGTTACTGGAAGATACAGGGATGGTGAGTCCCGGTACACAGTTACTGGAAGATACAGGGATGGTGAGTCCCGGTACACAGTTACTGGAAGATACAGGGATGGTGAGTCCCGGTACACAGTTACTGGAAGATACAGGGATGGTGAGTCCCGGTACACAGTTACTGGAAGATACAGGGATGGTGAGTCCAGGTACACAGTTACTGGAAGATACAGGGATGGTGAGTCCCGGTACACAGTTACTGGAAGATACAGGGATGGTGAGTCCAGGTACACAGTGTTGCACGTGTCTAACTTACGAACTATTGATTATATTCGTCTATAATAACCAGCATTTGTGATCTGTTTAATGATGTAATTTAGATATTGTGGAAATTTTGCTTCCTAACGTCGATCCTGCAAGACAAAGGAAGAGGAGGAAGAAGAAAGAGGAAGAAGAAGAAAGGGAAGAAAGAGGAGGAGGAGGAGGAGGAGGACTTCATCCGGAGTAACAAACCAGAGGGATGGAAACTGAGGATAACCTAAGAAAACCAAACATTGGTATCTTGGGTTATTCTAGGATATATCTTGGGTTATACAAGGATATATCTTGGGTTATACAAGGATATATCTTGGGTTATACAAATATATATCTTGGGTTATACAAGGATATATCTTGGTTTATCCTAGGATATATCTTGGGTTATCCTAGGTTATATTTTAGGTTATCCTAGGATATATCTTGGGTTATCCTAGGTTATATTTTGGGTTATCCTAGGACATATCTTGGGTTATTCTAGGTTATATTTTGGGTTATCCTAGGATATATCTTGGGGTTATCCTAGGTTATATTTTGGGTTATCCTAGGACATATCTTGGGTTATCCTAGGTTATATTTTGGGTTATCCTAGGATATATCTTGAGTTATCCTAGGTTATATTTTGGGTTATCCTAGGATATATCTTGGGTTATCCTAGGTTATATTTTGGGTTATCCTAGGATATATCTTGGGTTATCCTAGGTTATATTTTGGGTTATCCTAGGATATATCTTGGGTTATCCTAGGTTATATTTTGGTTTATCCTAGGATATATCTTGGGTTATCCTAGGTTATATTTTGGGTTATCCTAGGATATATCTTGGGTTATCCTAGGTTATATTTTGGGTTATCCTAGGATATATCTTGGGTTATCCTAGGTTATATTTTGAGTTATCCTAGGACATATCTTGGGTTATCCTAGGTTATATTTTGGTTTATCCTAGGATATATCTTGGGTTATACAAGGATATATCTGCTACATTATTCACATACTCTGATGAACAGGCAGCAGAAATACTAACTTATATATGGAAGGCAGCACCAGTGCTGTCTAAATCACCTCTAAGAGCAGCAGCAGTGTGCCGCTGCTGCTGTAGGAGGGTGGGAGGCGTGTACCGTGGGTGGGCGGTGATATGAGTGGGTGGACGGGTGGGTGGTCAGGGTGGGTGGTAGTGTAGGGGGTGGGAGTAGGTGGGTTATAGCGTTGGCGTCAAGTGGTAACGACACAATCCACAATTTACACGATTGCCAGCTTCCATTGTTGACGACACCCACCCACCTACCCAGACACCTACCCACCCACCTACCCAACTCCTACCCACTCCTGGTGGGGCGATGCACTTTGAACTTCATTAATAGCACACAGCTAACCCGCACAGAGGAGAGAAACAGCTCAGGGCGACCTTTCGGTCCGACTTGGACCATAGACAAGTCACACTAACACACGAAGGCACTTGTCAGGAAGACAGCAGCTAGTCATGGTACATAGCGAGGTGTCAGAGTGGGCGCCTGTGACCAGCGGGGTCCCACAGGGGTCAGTCCTAGGACCAGTGCTGTTTCTGGTATTTGTGAACGACATGACGGAAGGAATAGACTCCAAAGTGTCCCTGTTTGCAGATGACGTGAAGTTGATAAGAAGAATTCATTCGATTGAAGACCAGGCAGAACTACAAAGTGATCTGGACAGGCTGCAGACCTGGTCCAGCAATTGGCTCCTGGAGTTCAACCCCACAAAGTGCAAAGTCATGTATATACACATCTTAGTGTATATACCTCTCTATGTATGTGCACTATACACTAAAAGGTATACATACACTGTATGATGTATATATGACTACGATGACAGTAAAAATATGCAAGAATAATACATATGTTTTAATATTGAAAATAATCAAGTCCTGAAGAATATACAGTGACGTCTGCTTCACTTTCTCAAAAGTTGATCTCTGTGATTGCTATTAGTTTTGCTTCATTTTCCTTACTCTGTCTTTAAAGTCACTGGACGATGAAAGAGAGTACTACAGGTTGGATTAGGAAGGACAGGTGGATGAGTCATAGGGTGTGGATGGAGTGGGTGTGGATAGTGAAGGTGTGGGATGGAGGGTGGGAAGGTGTATGGGTTCTTGATGAAATATGGATGGGGGAAGGGTGAGTGTTGTATGGAGGAGGGAGAGTGTACCCTGTATGGAGGAGGGAGTGAACTAGATCTGGAAGGAATGGGGCAGGGAGTGTGGAGGGAGTGGGTCAGGGAGAGAGTGGGTCAGGGAGGGAGTGTGGAGGGAGTAGGCGACAATGGCAGCAGTAACAAGCGTATCCGGTGGGTGTGTTGGGTGGAGGCCTGTCTGCCCGCCCACCCACCCGCCCACACGGCCGCCCGCCCACCACAACCTTGCCCCTGAGCTGGGCACACAGGTCGGCACCTCTGTTACCTTAATGACCTGTTTTTGAAGGCTGCGGCTCTGTTTACCTCCCATAATGAAGATGTCACTTATCTGGCACTAAGTAGCTTCTTTGAGGCACTCTTTACTGGGTATTGTTTGCTCGGACTTCCTTGGCACCGTAGAAGACAAATTCGTATCACTCAGTAGAGCATAAGTTTAATGTGAAAGACCTGAGAGTGATTATGTCAGAAAATCTCACGTTCCAGAAGCACAGCAATATTATTATTACAACTGCAAGAAAAATGATTGGTTGGATAACTAGAATCTATCTAGGCTGGAATATTGCTGCACACTAACAGCACCTTTCAAGGCAGGTGAAATTGCCGACCTAGAAAATGTACAGAGAACTTTCACGGCGCGCATAACGGAGATAAAACACCTCAATTACTGGGAGCGCTTGAGGTTCCTAAAACTGTATTCCCTGGAACGCAGGCGGTAAACTCCAGGTAATCTTCAAAATGAGAGATGTCAAGCTAGTGATGATGCTTTTCATGTCACTTGTTCTCTCTTGGCTAGAATATTGTTGTGTACTAACGGCCCCTTCAAGGCAGGAGAAATTACACAAGTGGAAAATATACAGAGAACCTTCACATCTCGTTTAAACTCAGTCAAGAACGTAAATTACTGGGGATGCTTGAAGTCTCTAGAACTGTACTCCTTAGAACGTAGGCGACAAAGATACATCGTAATGATACATCATAATCTACACCTGGAAGATACTGGAAGGATTGGTCCCAAATCTGCACACCGAAATTAATACTTATGAACACAAGAGGCCTAACAGACGGTGCAGGATACCCCCAATGAGTACACTGAGAGAGAATTCAGTGTAATGGGACCACGACTCTTCAACACCCTTCATGCATAAGAGGGATCAAATTCCTGGCTGTCTTCAAGAGAAAACTTTACAACTTTCTCAAATTAGTTCCTGATCAGCTTGGCTGTGGTGACCACGTTGGATTGCGTGCGGTGAGCACCGATGGGTTGATCGATCAGGCCAGCAGCTAGGGAGCCTGGTCTGGGACCGGGCTCCCTAGCCCGGGGAAAGGGTGACCTCCGGAAGCGACCACAGGTAATATATTCCTGGGCTTCTGGTTGCAGTCTGTGGGATCCCTAGCAACATCAGCCTGGGCTCCTGGTTGCAACCTGTGGGATCCCTAGCAACATCAGCCTGGGTTCCTGGTTGCAACCTGTGAGATCCCTAGTAACATCAGCCTGGGCTCCTGGTTGCAACCTGTGGGATCCCTAGCAACATCAGCCTGGGTTCCTGGT
>NC_091292.1:102031627-102061627 GCF_038502225.1 Cherax quadricarinatus
TACTGATATTACTCAATGTGCACCTCCATGTATATATATATATATATATATATATATATATATATATATATATATATATATATATATATATATCATTGATGTTTGTAGTTTCTTATCTAGACTGTGTTCAGTGTCCAGTCTTCTCCCAGTTTGTGTATTTGTTTGGATTAAACTCCAGCAGTTACCTGTTGAGGCTTATCGCTTATTCTTCTTCTTACCCTCTTATTAAGTCTACAACATCAACAAACAGAGATAAGAGAATTCAATCGCTTCTCTTATAATTAGGAACAGTAACAATCCTAATACTTTGTTTGTGTGTGTGTGTGTGTGTGTGTGTGTGTGTGTGTGTGTGTGTGTGTGTGTGTGCGCGCGTAAGCTCTCAACCAACCCATGTACATTTGTGTGTACGTGGGTTGGTTGGTGGTTGTGTCTCGTAATCTTCAAGGTCAGTCTTACTGGTTTGTGACCTCTTTCAAAGTGCCATCGTACCTAGTCTTGAAGAAACGTATGAGGCTTGTCTTTGCCTCATCAGTTAAGTTCCTTTTGCTGTACAGTAGATAAAGACAGATGCAGTATTATACGATCCTTTAATGACGACGTTTCGCTCACACAGTTGGCTTTATAAAGTCACAGATTCGTTTGTAATTTGATAAAACAGTGTGGGCGAAACGTTGTGTCTTGATCCATTATGTTAACATTTTATGTTATTTCTTTCCCTGTGACTCATTTGTAACTATAGTGTTAACAATGTTAGTGTTAACAATGTTAGTGTAAACAATGTTAGTGTTAATGTTAGTGTTAACAATGTTAGTGTTAACAATGTTAGTGTAAATGTTAGTGTTAACAATGTTAGTGTTAACAATGTTAGTGTTAATGTTAGTGTTAACAATGTTAGTGTTAACAATGTTAGTGTAAACAATGTTAGTGTTAACAATGTTAGTGTTAACAATGTTAGTGTAAACATTGTTAGTGTAAACAATGTTAGTGTAAACAATGTTAGTGTTAACAATGTTAGTGTTAACAATGTTAGTGTTAACAATGTTAGTGTTAACAATGTTAGTGTTAACAATGTTAGTGTTAACAATGTTAGTGTAAACAATGTTAGTGTTAACAATGTTAGTGTAAACAGTGTTAGTGTAAACAATGTTAGTGTTAACAATGTTAGTGTTAACAATGTTAGCATAAACAGTGTTAGTGTAAACAATGTTAGTGTAAACAATGTTAGTGTTAACAATGTTAGTGTTAACAATGTTAGTGTTAACAATGTTAGTGTTAACAATGCTAGTGTAAACAATGTTAGTGTTAACAATGTTAGTGTTAACAATGTTAGTGTTAACAATGTTAGTGTTAACAATGCTAGTGTAAACAATGTTAGTGTTAACAATGTTAGTGTAAACAATGTTAGTGTTAACAATGTTAGTGTTAACAATGTTAGTGTAAACAATGTTAGTGTTAACAATGTTAGTGTTAACAATGTTAGTGTAAACAATGTTAGTGTTAACAATGTTAGTGTTAACAATGTTAGTGTTAACAATGTTAGTGTTAACAATGTTAGTGTTAACAATGTTAGTGTTAACAATGTTAGTGTTAACAATGTTAGTGTAAACAATGTTAGTGTTAACAATGTTAGTGTTAACAATGTTAGTGTTAACAATGTTAGTGTTAACAATGTTAGTGTAAAATGGGATCAGAGGTAACAGTGGTATCTTCAGTTACCGATGGAACAATGTTAAAATCCTCGTTGCAAAGTTTGTGTCATGCTGTTGCAGGTGTACAGGTGTTACCTGGTGGAGCCTGGTTCATCTTGGTGCAGGTGTACAGGTGTTACCTGGTGGACCCTGGTTCATCTTGGTGCAGGTGTACAGGTGTTACCTGGTGGAGCCTGGTTCATCTTGGTGCAGGTGTACAGGTGTTACCTGGTGGAGCCTGGTTCATCTTGGTGCAGGTGTACAGGTGTTACCTGGTGGAGCCTGGTTCATCTTGGTGCAGGTGTACAGGTGTTACCTGGTGGAGCCTGGTTCATCTTGGTGCAGGTGTACAGGTGTTACCTGGTGGAGCCTGGTTCATCTTGGTGCAGGTGTACAGGTGTTACCTGGTGGAGCCTGGTTCATCTTGGTGCAGGTGTACAGGTGTTACCTGGTGGACCCTGGTTCATCTTGGTGCAGGTGTACAGGTGTTACCTGGTGGAGCCTGGTTCATCTTGGTGCAGGTGTACAGGTGTTACCTGGTGGAGCCTGGTTCATCTTGGTGCAGGTGTACAGGTGTTACCTGGTGGAGCCTGGTTCATCTTGGTGCAGGTGTACAGGTGTTACCTGGTGGAGCCTGGTTCATCTTGGTGCAGGTGTACAGGTGTTACCTGGTGGAGCCTGGTTCATCATGGTGCAGGTGTACAGGTGTTACCTGGTGGAGCCTGGTTCATCTTGGTGCAGGTGTACAGGTGTTACCTGGTGGAGCCTGGTTCATCTTGGTGCAGGTGTACAGGTGTTACCTGGTGGAGCCTGGTTCATCTTGGTGCAGGTGTACAGGTGTTACCTGGTGGAGCCTGGTTCATCTTGGTGCAGGTGTACAGGTGTTACCTGGTGGAGCCTGGTTCATCATGGTGCAGGTGTACAGGTGTTACCTGGTGGAGCCTGGTTCATCTTGGTGCAGGTGTTACCTGGTGGAGCCTGGTTCATCTTGGTGCAGGTGTACAGGTGTTACCTGGTGGAGCCTGGTTCATCTTGGTGCAGGTGTACAGGTGTTACCTGGTGGAGCCTGGTTCATCTTGGTGCAGGTGTACAGGTGTTACCTGGTGGAGCCTGGTTCATCATGGTGCAGGTGTACAGGTGTTACCTGGTGGAGCCTGGTTCATCTTGGTGCAGGTGTTACCTGGTGGAGCCTGGTTCATCTTGGTGCAGGTGTACAGGTGTTACCTGGTGGAGCCTGGTTCATCTTGGTGCAGGTGTACAGGTGTTACCTGGTGGAGCCTGGTTCATCTTGGTGCAGGTGTACAGGTGTTACCTGGTGGAGCCTGGTTCATCTTGGTGCAGGTGTACAGGTGTTACCTGGTGGAGCCTGGTTCATCTTGGTGCAGGTGTACAAGTGTGAGGACACACACTCGAGTAATAGCATGTGTAGACAACACGTGGACGTTCAGAACTGAACTTTTCTCTAATAAGAAGCCGAGAGAGATGCCATGGTTGGTACTCGACTTGGTGACATACTGAACGGGTATTTCCGGCTTGAGAGTTTGGTGGTCTGGACACATTAGAACGGGAGACATGTATTTAAATGTTCTTGCCTGGTAAGGGTGAGGAAATGGACGAGGATGTATCGTGGAATCATAATTGTTCTTGCAAGGCTGATCGCAGCCTCCTCCTCTGTATACAGTTCCACGAAGTTCTTCTTCCTCTGGCTCCTCTCTGTCCCAGTTTGTCCTACATGACGTATAGAGACGTTAATACGCAGACGCAATTTATAGACCTTTTCCTGTCACCGAGGTAGTGTTACTGACCAGAACCACCACTACCATTATCACTACCACCATTCATCTACCCTCATAACTGGCCATTATGACCAACGCGTCGCCTTTTGTTAGAGATAGCAGATATATTATCAAACAAATTTAATAATCTTTAAAGTTTGTGCTTTTAGATTTAACATAATTAATATTTTTAACGAGGCGCAGATTTTAAAATTCAGCATGAGCATATTAAAGAATGTAAGAGCCAGATGTATAAATAACAGGCACCCAGCCAGCAGGGTGAGAAAGATCCTTCTCACACTCCAATCCGACAGTCTGTTTCTCTCGTTATTCTGTCCCTCTAGTTTTGTTTCACACCCTTTTCCTCCAGCTCCCTGGGTCTTTATTTAACCAGTTATAAGGACTAGGTTTTTAACCTTGTGTCGGGTATTTGGCTAAAACAGACTCGTGGCTCGTTTAGTATACGTTTGTCTTGTTTTGCAGTTTTAATAAATTCTCTCGTTAATTAAGCGATTGTGAATGTGTTATCATTTTTTAGGCCAGTCGAAGTTTTATGACGAGTTGATAAAGTTATACAAGAAGCACAATGTAGTTCAGTTCAAGTTTATTTTAATCTTATGTCTTGGTCTTCACATTTGTCTTCAGTATGGTATTTCACATGTATATTTTAATTAAAGTTTACCTGGAGTTGAAATTATTACTATACCAGGGGCAGTAGTACCTCTGGTGTTGTTGTTGCTGTACCAGGGGCAGTAGTACCTCTGGTGTTGTTGTTGTTGCTGTACCAGGGGGAGTAGTACCTCTGGTGTTGTTGTTGCTGTACCAGGGGCAGTAGTACCTCTGGTGTTGTTGTTGCTGTACCAGGGGCAGTAGTACCTCTGGTGTTGTTTTTTTGCTGTACCAGGGGCAGTAGTACCTCTGGTGTTGTTTTTTTGCTGTACCAGGGGCAGTAGTACCTCTGGTGTTGTTGTTGCTGTACCAGGGGCAGTAGTACCTCTGGTGTTGTTGTTGCTGTACCAGGGGCAGTAGTACCTCTGGTGTTGTTTTTTTGCTGTACCAGGGGCAGTAGTACCTCTGGTGTTGTTGTTGCTGTATCAGGGGCAGTAGTACCTCTGGTGTTGTTGTTGCTGTACCAGGGGCAGTAGTACCTCTGGTGTTGTTGTTGCTGTACCAGGGGCAGTAGTACCTCTGGTGTTGTTTTTTTGCTGTACCAGGGGCAGTAGTACCTCTGGTGTTGTTGTTGCTGTACCAGGGGCAGTAGTACCTCTGGTGTTGTTGTTGCTGTACCAGGGGCAGTAGTACCTCTGGTGTTGTTGTTGCTGTACCAGGGGCAGTAGTACCCCTGGTGTTGTTGCTGTACCAGGGGCAGTAGTACCCCTGGTGTTGTTGTTGCTGTACCAGGGGCAGTAGTACCTCTGGTGGTGTTGTTATTGCTGTACCAGGGGCAGTAGTACCTCTGGTGTTGTTGTTGTTGCTGTACCAGGGGCAGTAGTACCTCTGGTGTTGTTGGTGCTGTACAAGGGGCAGTAGTACCCCTGGTGTTGTTGTTGTTGCTGTACCAGGGGCAGTAGTACCTCTGGTGTTGTTGTTGTTGCTGTAAGAGGGGCAGTAGTACCCCTGGTGTTGTTGTTGTTGCTGTACCAGGGGCAGTAGTACCTCTGGTGTTGTTGTTGTTGCTGCGCCAGGGGCAGTAGTACCCCTGGTGTTGTTGCTGTACCAGGGGCAGTAGTACCTCTGGTGTTGTTGCTGCGCCAGGGGCAGTAGTACCCCTGGTGTTGTTGCTGCACCAGGGGCAGTAGTACCTCTGGTGTTGTTGTTGCTGCGCCAGGGGCAGTAGTACCCCTTGTGTTGTTGCTGCTGCGCCGGGGGCAGTAGTACTCCTGGTGCTGTTGCTGTACCAAGAGCAGTAGTACCTTTGGTGTTGTTGTTGCTGTACGAGGGACGGTAGTACCTTGGTGTTGATGTTGTTGCTGCACCAGAGATAATAGTACCTCTGGTGTTGATGTCACTGCACCAGGGACAGTAGTATCCCTGATATTGATGTTGTTACTGTACCAACGACAGGAGTACCCCTGGTGTTGATGCTGCACCAGGGGCAGTAGTACCCCTGGCGTTGATATTGTTGCACCAGGGGCAGTAGTACCCCTGGTGTTGATGTTGCTGCACCAGGGGCAGTAGTACCCCTGGTGTTGATGTTGCTGCACCAGGGGCAGTAGTACCCCTAGAGGAGACACCAGTCACAGTAACGCTGACCAACATCCTCTTTCCCGTCATTTCACCAACAATGGTGTTCCCCGTGACGGGAAACGCGAGTATCCGGGCACAGTGTAAGCCACTCAGGGAAATTCAATTGTAAAGCTTGTAAATAAACAGTAGAGGCGGCGTTTTAAAGTTCAGTAGGAATAGATCTCTGTAGTTGAACACTACAATGGCACTAGATGTGCTGGTTATAGTGTTTGAGGTGTGAGTCCTGAGTGAGTCAAAATGGTACAAACGAGCGAGCAGTGATGAGTACACACCCTTCCTGTCGTCACTTCTATAACATTGTTGTAGTAGGCAAGGCAACCAGTTATCTCTACCTTGTATCCTCTCTCTCTCTCTCTCTCTCTCTCTCTCTCTCTCTCTCTCTCTCTCTCTCTCTCTCTCTCTCTCTCTCTCTCTCTCTCTCTCTCTCTCTCTCTCTCTCTCTCTCTCTCTCTAGGATGGGTGCAGTGTGAGGGACAGAGGATGACAGGGGTACTAACCAGGACTCGAGCTTCCTCGTGTGCTTAGAACCAAGCCTCACCCCTGTCACTCTCCCCTCACTTCCCTCCCTCACCAACTTGCCTCCTCTCAGTGCCTTTCCTCCCTCCCTCCTGTCTGCTTGCCGGACACGATTACCTGGGACGGGATGTGCCCCTTGCGGTACCGCAGCCCTCCCGCCGCACCCGCTCGCACCCGTGGATCTTGGCACACTTACTGCGTCTCTTGTAACTTCACGCCTCAGTGCAAATTAAGATTTGACTCCTTGTTGAAAGCTTTGTCAGCGGCTACACTGGCCTGTCCCTGGTGATATGGTGTTGTCACTGCTGTTGAGACGGTGTTGTCACTGCTATGTTTCTAGATGCACTGCGCTACGTTATATTCTCCCACCGGGACACCAGCATCTGTGGTCGGTGAAAATCGAAAATCGACAGTTACAGATAGGAACTTTATCGCCACGTTTCGCTTAGGCTTCGTAGGCCTAGAAGATTGTCAGCAGGCGAAGCATCTCAATGGGTCATGGCACTGTCTTGCCATGACCCATAGCGTCTGTACCACCGCTGGGTCATCCTTGGGCAAGGACCCGTGTCTATCCATACAGAATAAACGACCAGCAAGGTGAGGTCACATGCGTGACGACTGTCCACTGCAGCCACCTGAATGCCACATTTGTAAGGAGCGGGTATGTGGTCTGTGATTCACTCGGATATCCGCAAGTGGATACTACCGCTAAGAAACAGAGTTGGATATCTCCACCGCAGAAAAAAATACACGACTTTGGAAGATGGATGTTCATTTTAAAAGAGGGACATTGTGATCAGGTTGAATGTCTCTTAATACTTGATCAATAAGACACATGTATACAAATTTGGTACTTTTATTCCGGAACTCTTCGCCTGTGCATTAGATTTCTTCAGTCCAATGCTGAGGAGGCTAAAATTCGGGACAGCAGAAGTGGTAGAGAGGTGATGGTTATGTGATCAGTCGATCCAGCCTTCAGGAAGTGGTATTTAGGCCAGTCCCTCCTAGTTGTACTCTTGTTTCCTCCTGTTTGTACTCTCGTAGCCTCCTACTTGTATTCTCGTAGCCTCCTACTTGTATTTTCGTAGCCTCCAATTTGTACTGTCGTAGCCGTCTATTTGTACTCTCGTAGCCTCCTACTTGAACTCTCGGAGCCTCCTATTTGTCCTCTTGTAGCCTCCTATTTGTACTGTCGTAGCCTCCTATTTGTACTCTCGTAGCCTCCTACTTGAACTCTCGTAGCCTCCTACTTGAACTCTCGTAGCCTCCTACTTGTCCTCTTGTAGCCTCCTATTTGTACTGTCGTAGCCTCCTATTTGTACTCTCGTAGCCTCCTACTTGTACTCTCGTAGCCTCCTACTTGAACTCTCGTAGCCTCCTATTTGTCCTCTTGTAGCCTCCTATTTGTACTGTCGTAGCCTCCTATTTGTACTCTCGTAGCCTCCTATTTGTACTTTCGTAGCCTAACTGTCCTCTCGTAGCCTCCTATTTGTACTTTCGTAGCCTAACTGTCCTCTCGTAGCCTTCTACTTGTACTCTCATAGTCTCACTCCATCATATTTCTAGTTATCATATCATGCCTTTTTTCCGGTCTTCCAAGTTTAGGTTAGGTGGGGTTCATCAGGAAACACGATGAGTGTTTCCTGACGCGGATCTTAGTCATATGATGACCCGCAGCTGAAGCTTACGGTCATCTGACCGAGGCCTTCCGCTGGCTTACCCCTCCACCCCTTTAAAGATTATAGTTGTGATTATATTCCAAGTCTAGCATCGTTACACCGATTTACCTTTAATTCCTGGTGTAGTGGGTAGACGAGAGTTTGTGGTGCAGGACCAGCAGTTCTGACCACCACAGACCAAGTGTCGTAACTTAATATTACATTTCACACACACACACACACGGGCTGTGAATCGACCCCTGCAACCACATACAGGTGAGTACACACACACAGTAGTAGTAATAGTAATATAGTAAAAGTAATAGTAGTCTACCTGGAGGTTATTCCGGGGATCAACGCCCCCGCGGCCCGGTCCACGACCAGGCCTCCCGGTGGATCAGGGCCTGATCACCCAGGTTGTTACTGCTGCCCGCACGCAGTCCAACGTACGAACCACAGTCCGGCTGATCCGGCACTGATTTTAGGTATCTGTCCAGCTCTTTTTTGAAGGCAGCCAGGGGTTTATTGGTAATTCCCCTTATGCTTGATGGGAGGCTGTTGAACAGTCTTGGGCCCTGGACACTTGTGTTTTCTCTTAGTGTACCAATGGCGCCCCTACTTTTAATTGGGGGTATTTTGCATCGCCTGCCCAGTCTTTTACTTTCGTAGGGAGTGATTTCTGTATGCAGATTTGGGACCATTCCTTCCAAGATTTTCCAAGTGTAGATTATGATATATCTCTCCCTCCTGCGTTCCAACGAGTACAAGTCAAGTGCTTCCAAGCGTTCCCAGTAGTTAAGGTGCTTGACAGAACTTATACGTGCAGTAAAGGATCTCTGTACACTCTCTAGATCTGCGATTTCACCTGCTTTGAATGGAGATGTTAATGTGAGAACAAGTGATTTGAAAAGGATCATCATTGGCTTGGCATCTCTCGTTTTGAAAGTTCTCATTATCCATCCTAGCATTTTCTTTGCACGTGCGATCGTGGCACTGTTGTGATCCTTGAAAGTGAGATCCTCAGACATTACTACTCCCAGGTCCCTTACATTATTTTTCCGCTCTATTGTATGGCCGGAGTCAGTAGTATACTCTGTTCTAGTTATTATCTCCTCCAGTTTTCCATAACGGAGTAGTTGGAATTTGTCCTCATTGAACATCATATTGTTTTCCGTTGCCCACTGGAAAACTTTGTTTATATCTTCTTGGAGGTTAACTGCGTCCTCAGCAGATGACAGCCTCATGCAGATCCTAGTATCATCCGCAAAGGGTGATACGGTGCCGTGGGTTACATCTCTGTCTGTGTCTGATATGAGGATGAGGAACAGGATGGGGGCGAGTACTGTGCCTTGTGGAACAGAACTCTTCACTATGGCAGTCTCCGCTCCGATTTAACTCTGTTGACCACTACTCTTTGTGTTCGATTGGTTAGGAAGTTGAAGATCCATCTCCCCACTTTCCTAGTTATTCCTTTAGCACGTATTTTATGGGCTATTACGCCATGATCGCATTTGTCAAACGCTTTTGCAAAGTCTGTGTATATTACATCTGCATTCTGATTTTCTTCAGTGCATCCAAGGCCATGTCACAGTGATCCAGTAGTTGTGAGAGGCAGGAGCGACCTGCCCTGAACCCATGTTGCCATGGATTGTGTAGTTTTTGGGAATCCAGGTGATTTGCAATCCTACTTCTTAGCACTCTTTCAAAGATTTTTATGATGTGGGACGTTAGAGCTATTGGTCTATAGGTCTAAGCTAATGCTTTGCTGCCACCTTTATGGAGTGGGGCTATATCCGTTGTTTTAAGTGACTGTGGAATTTCACCTATGTCCAAGCTCCTCCTCCATAGAATACTTAGGGCACGCGAGAGGGGTTTCTTGCAATTCTTAATGAACAGAGAGTTCCACGAGTCTGGGCCCGGGGCTGAGTGCATAGGTATGTTGTCAATGGCTTTTTTCAAAGTCTATCGGAGTTAGGGTAATGTCGGAAAACTGGCATACATTTATGGAGTTTTGAGGCTCATTCATGAAGAAATCATTTGAGTCGTCGATCCTCAGACTGATTAGTGGCTCACTAAACACAGAGTCGTACTGGGATTTCAGTATTTCACTCATTTCCTTGTTGTCATCTGTGTAAGTCCCATCTTGTCTGAGTAAGGGCCCGATACTAGATGTGGTATTTGCCTTGTTTTGGACAAATAGTCGTAGTAATAGTAGTAGTGGTATGAGTGTCACCAGGATCCATCCATGTATATAGGTGTCACCAGACACCATCTATGTATATAAGTGTCACCAGACACCATCTATGTATATAAGTGTCATCAGGCATCATCGATGTATATAAATGTCACCAGACACCATCCATGTATATAAGTGTCATCAGACACCATCCATATATAAAAGTGTCACCAGACACCATCCATGTGGTTCTTATTAATTCATCTATGGCTCTTCCCTCTTCCTCCTCCTCCTCCACTGTGGTGTGGTGTGCCACAGGGGTCAGTGTTGGCACTTCATTCTTCACAATATACCGTAAGAGACTTGGATGAAGGAATTAGTACCGATTTAAGCAAGTTTGGCCATCAGATAAATTCTGATAAGGACAGTGGCTTCATCAGTCCACTACAGAGAAGAACGGTGGAAGATGAGGAGGACTTTGAGGTAGGCTAGTCAGTCCCTCAGCCTGGAGTTATTGTGTTTAGTCCGTCAATCTGGTTAAAGTACAGCATATGCATACGCGAGGAAAGGGCTTATATAAGATTAGGGACAAGATTGGCCCACTTAAGAGTAACTCTGGTCAGATCACTGACAGTGTTAAGGATATGTGTGAAATTTTCAATACCTACTTCCTCTCAGTTTTTACCCAGGAAAATACTAGCGAAATTCCTGAAATAATAGATTATGTAGAACAGGATAATAATAAACTATGCACGATTGCGGTAACTAGTGATATGGTTCTCAGACAAATAAAGAAACTAAAACCTAACAAATCCCCCGGCCCTGATGAACTGTTTGCAAGGGTGTTAAAGGAATGTAAAGAGGAACTTAGCATACCTTTGGCTAATCTTTTTAACATATCACTGCAAACTGGCATAGTGCCTGATCAGTGGAAAATGGCAAATGTAATACCTATTTACAAGGCAGGTGACAGGTCCTTGGCTTCGAACTATAGACCAATAAGCCTTACCTCCATAGTGGAAAATTTATGGAATCAATAATTGCCGAAGCAATTCGTAGCACAGTGCTGGTGCTGGCCCAGGCTCCCCCAGTCATAGCACTAATTAATACCCACAGTGCTGGTGCTGGCCCAGGCCCAGCCGCTGACCCAGACCCAGCCCCAGCCCCCAGCCCCAGTGCTGACCCAGACCCAGCCCCCAGCCTTACTGCCAGCCCAGACTCTCCTAGGGACACTACCCAAACCACCACAAAAACAGTAAATATACAACCATCTAAAACCGTAAATATACAAGCATCATTGCACAAGACCGTGGCCCACAGTACAGATGTTGGAGAGGAGTCTCCTCCTTCTTCCTCTACTGGGGAAAGTAGATGGAATCCAGGACGGGGTGGCCCTGGCTTGGATACTGAGGATTATAGTGCAGTCCCAGAACCTGCAGAAATTGACAACACACCTCCCAACAATTCTCAACCAAAGGTGAATTTGTGCAAATATTATGCTTGGGGCATCTGTAAGCATGGAATAACAGGGGAAAAAAATGGGACATGCAACTTTGACCATCCCAAAAAAATGTAGCGACCTCCTGTCTAAAGGAGTGTGTCGTTCTTCTTCCTGTAATTTCTTTCACCCAAAAATGTGCCA
Organism: Cherax quadricarinatus; assembly: GCF_038502225.1. Taxonomy (NCBI): domain Eukaryota; kingdom Metazoa; phylum Arthropoda; class Malacostraca; order Decapoda; family Parastacidae; genus Cherax; species Cherax quadricarinatus. The sequence continues at coordinate 102,043,330 of NC_091292.1, forward strand.
CTCCTCGGTCCTCCAGAAGCAGTGTTACAACATCGAGTGCCCTGCATACCATCTAAAAGGGACCAGGAGGCACAGACCCCACAAGACAAACAATAGTAGCTACGACAACCCAACTCCAGGTGATTTTTTAGTGGCAGGAAACGAAAAAAAGAAAATGGAAGGAAATAACAAAAATAGTCCACTACCTTGGAGCCTTGTTGGACTGGAGGCAGCCAGTGGCCACCCATGGCCCTCCAGAATTACAAACTACTGATGCCAATAACAAAATCCCCCCAACAAACACAGAATACAACCTCGTTCATATTTGCTAATATACAGGGCCTTAAGCCATCCACCAACAACAAAATACCTTTTATCAGTGGACTTCTAGTGCAATGTTTGCAGCCTTCACAGAGACTCACACAAAAGATCACTTTGACAGTGAAATATGGATAAGTGGTTACAACCTTTTTAGATGCGACAGAAAAAAACAGGCAACAAGGGGGTGGCCTGTGTCAAAGAGTCCCTTATCTGCACGGAGGGTTGCTGAACACCACAAATGAGGTAGTGAAGTTCTATCAATAAAGATCGAGAACCAAAACCTAGTCATTGTGGATGTATACAAAGCCACCAGATGCAACCTCACAACAGTTCAAGGAACAGCTACTGAAAATCGATTACTGTTTGGAAAACCTTCCAGCTCCATCCCCAAACATCTTACTGCTTGGTGATTTCAACCTAAGGCATACAAAAATGGAAGAATGTAGCAAATAATGTTATAGCTGAAACAATCCCCGGAGGTAGCACAGATGAAAGGTCACACACACATGAGCTTACTAAGTCTCTGCAAAAACACCTTAAGCCAGCAGAAAGTGGAGCCAACAAGACTAGAAAACACACTTGACCTTATCTTCACAAATAATGAGGACCTGATAAGAGACATAAGAATATCAAAAACAACTAATTCCGATCACAATCTAATCGAAGTCCAGACGTACATGCATAGGGGTCCTGAACAGCAGAATGCATGTACCTGTGAAGGTGTCTTCACAAAATACAATTTCAACAACAAGAACATCAACTGGGACCAGGTAAACCATGTCCTAAACGAAACATGTTGGGAAGATGTCTTAAATGACATGGATCCAAACCAGTGCCTTGAAAGGATCAACTTCCTGGTAGCCGAAGCATGTTCTATGGGCATATTCCCCTAAGAAAGAAGAAGAGCAGGAGTAAACTGGAGAGAAAAAGACGCCCTCTACAGAGAAGACGACGAAGAGTCACTGAGCTCCTCAGGAGTGCTAGAATATCTGATACACGAAAGGAGGAGGCTGACCAGGGAAGTGGAAACTATCGAACTTAAGCTAAATGACTCTTACAGGAACCAGGAGGCAGGAGGAGCTTAAAGCTGTTAGTGAAATTGAAAGAAATTCAAAATATTTCTTTTCATATGCCAAAAACAAGGCAAATACCACATCTAGTATCGGGCCCTTACTCAGACAGGATGGGACTTACACAGATGACAACAAGGAAATGAGGTGAAATATTGAAATCCCAGTACGACTCTGTGTTTAGTGAACCACTAATCGGTCTGAGGATCGACGACCCAAATGATTTCTTCATGAATGAGCCTCAAAACTCCATAAATGTATGCCAGATTTCCGACATTACCCTAACTCCGATAGATTTCGAAAAAGCCATTGACAACATGCCTATGCACTCAGCCCCAGGCCCAGACTCGTGGAACTCTGTTTTCATTAAGAACTGCAAGAAACCCCTCTTGCGTGCCCTAAGTACACTATGGAGGAGGAGCTTGGACATGGGTGAAATTCCACAGTCACTTAAAACAACGGATATAGCCCCACTCCATAAAGGTGGCAGCAAAGCATTAGCCAAGAACTATAGACCAATAGCTCTGACGTCCCACATCATAAAAATCTTTGAAAGAGTGCTAAGAAGCAGGATTGCAAATCACCTGGATTCCCAAAATCTGCACAATCCATGGCAACATGGGTTCAGGGCAGGTCGCTCCTGCCTCTCACAACTACTGGATCACTGTGACATGGCCTTGGATGCACTGGAAGAAAATCAGAATGCAGATGTAATATACACGGACTTTGCAAAGCATTTGACAAATGCGATCATGGCGTAATAGCCCATAAAATACGTGCTAAAGGAATAACTGGGAAAGTGGGGAGATGGATCTTCAACTTCCTAACAAATCGAACACAAAGAGTAGTGGTCAACAGAGTTAAATCGGAGGCTGCCATAGTGTAGAGCTCTGTTCCACAAGGCACAGTACTGCCCCTTCCCCCATCTTATTCCTTATCCTTCATATCAGACATAAACAGAGATATACATCCCACAGCACCGTATCATCCTTTGCGGATGATACTAGGATCTGCATGAGGCTGTCATCTGCTGAGGACGCAGTTAACCTCCAAGAAGATATAAACAAAGTTTTCCAGTGGGCAACGGTAAACAATATGATGTTCAATGAGGACAAATTCCAACTACTCCGTTATGGAAAACTGGAGGAGATAATAACTAGAACAGAGTATACTACTGACTCCGGCCATACAATAGAGCGGAAAATAATGTAAGGGACCTGGGAGTAGTAATGTCTGAGGATCTCACTTTCAAGGATCACAACAGTGCCACGATCGCACGTGCAAAGAAAATGATAGGATGGATAATGAGAACTTTCAAAACAGAGATGCCAAGCCCATGATGATCCTTTTAAAATCACTTGTTCTCTCTAGGCTGGAATACTGCTGTACATTAACATCTCCATTCAAAGCAAGTGAAATCGCAGATCTAGAGAGTGTACAGAGATCCTTTACTGCACGTATAAGTTCTGTCAAGCACCTTAACTACTGGGAGCGCTTGGAAGCACTTGACTTGTACTCGTTGGAACGCAGGAGGGAGAGATATATCATAATCTACACTTGGAAAATCTTGGAAGGAATGGTCCCAAATCTGCACACAGAAATCACTCCCTACGAAAGTAAAAGACTGGGCAGGCGATGCAAAATGTCCCCAATAAAAAGTAGGGGCGCCATTGGTACACTAAGGGAAAACACCATAAGTGTCCGGGGCCCAAAACTGTTCAACAGCCTCCCATCAAGCATTAGGGGAATTGCCAATAAACCCCTGGCTGCCTTCAAGAGAGAGCTGGACAGATACCTAGTCAGTGCCGGATCAGCCGGGCTGTGGCTCGTACGTTGGACTGCGTGCGGCCAGCAGTAACAGCCTAGTTGATCAGGCCCTGATCTATCGGGAGGCCTGGTCATGGACCGGGCCGCGGGGGCGTTGATCCCCGGAATAACCTCCAGGCACAGATTGATTAATGAATCTCAACATGGTTTTACAAAGGGGCGTTCCTGTCTTATGAATTTACTGACTTTTTTCACTAAGTTGTTGAGGAGGTAGATCATGGTAATGAATATGATATTGTGTATATGGACTTCAGTAAGGCTTTCGATAGAGTTCCACATCAGAGGCTATTGAGGAAAATTAAAGCACATGGAATAGGAGGAGAAATTTTTTCCTGGATAGAGGCATGGTTGACAAATAGGCAGCAGAGAGTTTGCATAAATGGGGAGAAATCAGAATGGGGGCACGTCACAAGCGGTGTTCCACAGTGGTCAGTGTTGGGCCCCTTGTTGTTCACAATCTACATAAACGACATAGATGAGGGAATAAATAGCGACATAAGCAAATTTGCTGGTGACACCAAAATAGGCCGTCCAATTCATTCTAATGAGGACACTAGAGCACTCCAGGATGATTTGAATAGACTGATGCAATGGTCGGAGAAGTGGCAGATGCAGTTTAATATAGACAAATGTAAAGTTCTAAATGTTGGACAGGACAATAACCATGCCACATATAAACTGAATAGTGTAGATCTTAATACTACTGATTGCGAAAAGGATTTAGGAGTTCTGGTTAGCAGTAATCTGAAATCAAGACAACAGTGCATAAGTGTTCGCAATAGAGCTAACAGAATCCTCAGGTTGTTCTTCAGATCTATATATCTTTGGTTAGGCCTCATTTAAATTATGCTGCACAGTTCTGGTCACCGTATTACAGAATGGAAAACGTACAAAGGAGGATGACAAAGTTGATCCCATGTATCAGAAATCTTCCCTATGAGGATAGACTGAGGGCCCTGAATCTGCACTCTCTCGAAAGGAGTAGAATTAGAGGGGATATGATCGAGGTGTATAAATGGAAAACTAATGAATAAAGGGGATGTAAATAGCGTGCTGAAAATTTCCAGCCAAGACAGGACTCGCAGCAATGGTTTCAAGTTGGAAAAATTCAGATTCAGAAAGGATATAGGAAAGTACTGGTTTGGTAATAGAGTTGTGGATGAGTGAAACAAACTCCCGAGTCCAGTTATAGAAGCTAAAACGTTGTGTAGTTTAAAAATAGGTTAGATAAATACATGAGTGGGTGTGGGTGGGTATGAGTTGGACCTGACTAGCTTGTGCTGCTGGGTCTGGTGCCGTGCTCTTTCCTTAAGTGGAAGTGACCTGACTAGGTGGGTCATTGGGCTAATCCGGGGGAGGGACATGGACCTGCTTCGCATGGGTCAGTGGGCCTGATGTTGTCAGTGGCCTTTTCAAAGTCCAGTGGAGATGTTAACAAGATTTTGGGTCTCGTTTATAAAAAAAAATCATTAGGTTGTCAGTGTTGAGTCTGATAAATGACTCACTAAATGTGGAGTTACATTGAGACTTCAGGAGCTCACTTATTTCTTTGCTGTCATCACTGTAAGTCCCATCTTGTTTAAACAAGGACCCGATACTGAATGTGGTTTTCGCTTTGTTTTTGGTATATGAAAATAAATATTTGGGATTTTTTTCAGTTTTATTTATGACTTTTAGCTCCTGTCTCTCCTGGGTCCTGTGTGAGTAATTTAATTATAGATCAATGTTTTCAGATAGTCTCCTCTTCTCTCCCCTCCTCCTCCTCCTCCTACTCCTCATCCTCCTCCTCCTCCCTCCTACCTCCTCCATCCTCATCCCCCACCCCTCCTCCCTCCATCCCCTCCCCCTCTCCTCCCTCCTCCTTCCCTCCTCCTCCTCCTCCTCCTCCTCCTCCTCCTCCTCCTCCTCCTCCTCCTCCTCCTCCTTCCCCTTTCCTCCTCCTCCTCCTCCTCCTGTGAGTGACGGTAGGTAGGTAGTAGATTCGCCGGTATAATCGCCTGGCCCGGGCCTTTTCCGAGAGGTGACCCGACCTTGGCTCCCTTTCACGGGTGTCTCAGACCAGTGCCTGCCATGGGAGGAGGTACAAGTACCTCCTCGTCTTCTGGGACGAGTTGTCCCCAGGTTAGCCCCATTTCCCGCCTCCACGGGGCTCGGGGGAAGAAGCTAGGCACCTTGGGCTGCCACAAACCCCAACCACACTGGGTTCGAAGGGTGTGGCAGCTACATAGCAGCAAATGATGTCAGTAGGTACAAAGGCAGCAAGCACTACAGGACCCTTTTAGAGTCACACCCCAGCTGTGGACCGAAGCCCGAGTGCTGGGGAAGCTCAAGAATGCCTCTTGCTGTGAGTGTTGCTGTTACAACTTCACTTGTCCGTTGCACTCTCTCCGTGAGTGACCGGTTGAGTACTCATGACCTAGAATGTTAAGGAGCTGTGATGGAGGTACAAGTGAGGTACAGAAGATTGTTTACCTGGAGTCACTTCCGGAGGTCATCACCCCCGCGGCCTCCTGGATTCTGGCCTGATCAATCAAGCTGTTAGTGCCTTTCGCCGGAACTCCAACATATGCACCACAATTCATCTGATCAGGAACTGTTTTGAGAAATCTTTTGAGTTCTTTCGTGAAGACAGCCAGGAGGTTGTTGGTAATCCCTCTTATACATGAAGGGAGGGTCTTGAAGAGTCGTGGTCCCGTAACACTTATTGAGTTCTATCTCAGTGTATTCACCGCTCCCCTGTGATGAATACAATGAGTAAAATCGGTGCGTAGGATTGGGACCAATCCCTCGAGTATCTTCCAGGTGTAGATTACGAAGTATCTTTCTCGTCTACGTTCTAAGGAGTACAGTTCTAGGGACTTCAAGTGTCTCCAGTGATTTAGGTGCTTGACTGAGTTTATACAAGCTGTGAAGGTTCTCTGTACAATTTCGCCTGCCTTGAAGGAGGTTGATAGTACACAATATTCCAGCCTGGAGAGACCCATTTTTCATACAGTTGTGATGATAACATTGTGCTCCTTCAGGGTGAGATCTGACATTATCACTCCCAGGTCTCTCACATTTGACTTACGTTCTATTGAGTGTTTTGAGTTTGTCTTGTTATTATTTCCTCCATTCTTCCGTAACGAAATAACTGAAATTTATCTTCATTGAACATCATATTGTTGTCAGTGGTCCACTGGAAGACTCGGTTTACATCAGTGGGCCACAGGAAGACCTGGTTTATATCAGTGGTCTACTGGAAGACTTGGCTTATACCAGTGGTCCACTGGAAGACTTGGTTTATGTCAGTGGTCCACTGGAAGACTTGGTTTATACCAGTGGTCCGCTGGAAGACTTAGTTTATACCAGTGGTCCGCTGGAAGACTTGGTTTATACAAATGGTCCACTGGAAGACTTGGTTTATATCAGCTTGGAGGATTGCTGTGTCTTCTATGGATGACACTGTCGTACAGACTCTTGTATCCCAGCAAAGGATGAGAGGTGAAGACGAAGGTAGAGAACTATGAGAGAGGAGAGGATATATGGGACATAGAAGGGAGAGAAAGATCAGAATAAACGAGAGAGAAATAGAGACAGGCAGACAGAGACAAACAGACAGACAGGAGGGGGGTTGGGGGAGACAATGGACACGCCCATCCTCATCCATCTTAATCGTTGAGACAGGAGGTTGTGGGGGAGGGAGGGGGGGTGCTGTGTTGAGTGCACAGGGGAAATGGGGGGGGTGATGTTGTGGTGTGGTGGTGAGGGAGGTGTTGTAGTGTAGACGAGGTGGTGTTTTGGTGTGGAGGGGGTGTTATTTCCTGGGGAAGGGGGTGGAGGTTGTGGGGTGTTAGGTGTGGGTTGTGACAGCTGGTTGTTGTGGGAGTGGCAGTTATAGTTTTTTTTTTTCATTAAAACCAACTTGGTGACCTACTGTATGTGGTAATGTGGTTACATTGTTACATTAAATCTAATACCATCACACAGGATGAGTTTCTTATATGGAGGGTTGAACTCTATCTACCTTAGCTGGGAGACTTCAGAGGACGACACAAATTTGACCATAGATGGCACTGTTTACAAGACGCAGGAGAACTAACTAATAGAAAGAAATGAACAAGTAGCGTACCTGGTAGTGACAGTGTCAGCTGACTTCTCTTAAAGTAAAATAACTGCCAGGAAGATGATGGGGGTTCGCAATGGGAACTTTCAAAATATGGAAATTATGCCACTGGTGACACTTTTCAAAGCTCTTGTTTCTCTCTCTCTCTCTCTCTCTCTCTCTCTCTCTCTCTCTCTCTCTCTCTCTCTCTCTCTCTCTCTCTCTCTCTCTCTCTCTCTCTCTCTCTCTCTCTCTCTCTCTCTCTCTCTCTCTCTCTCTCTCTCTCTCTCTCTCTCTCTCTCTCTCTCTCTCTCTCTCTCTCTCTCTCTCTCAGAGTGTTGTTCAATGTTGACGGATCCTTTCAGGGCTGGAGTGACATCAGAGCTGTAACAGAATCGAAGATCATTTATGGTCCGCATAGAGTCAATAAAGCTGACAGCGCAGTAATAGATACTGTTACTTTTTATCCAGTCACTGCCATGATATTGTTACCGTCGACCAATAAGCTGACAGCGCAGTGATAGGTACTGATACATTTTAGCCAATCACTGTCGTGAAGTTGCCGTCGACCAATAAGCTGATAGCACAGTAATAGGTACTGATACATTTTAGCCAATCACTGTCGTGAAGTTGCCGTCGACCAATAAGCTGATAGCACAGTAATAGGTACTGATACATTTTAGCCAATCACTGTCGTGAAGTTGCCGTCGACCAATAAGCTGATAGCACAGTAATAGGTACTGATACATTTTAGCCAATCACTGTCGTGATGTTGTTGTGGTGTTGCGTACTATTGTTTCACACAGGCAAGTTTGTGTAGAACTGAAGACAATGTTGTACATGAATGGACTCTTGGTACAGAGGACATCTCCACAACCTTGCTCACTCCTGGCCCCTGCCTCGGGTATGACCTACTTCCACTGGGGAATCCCGCCTACCAGTGACATTGCCTTCATCTGCTACACGTCCCTCATCTGATGCCATTATATAAGCGACAATCTTACTGCCTGTGTTACAGACTCTTCAAGACCACGATGGTCTTCACCAACTCCAAGGCTGAGGAGCTGATTACCTTTGTATATAGTTCTGCAGTCTTCACATCATGTCCTTGTATTGATGAAGCCACTGGTGGGCGAAACGTCTACAAATAAAGATGCCCAGATGTTGTACGTTGGAAATAAATGGTATAAAATACCGACACAATGGCAATATAAACACAAATGCAGTATAATGTGATCCTTTATTGACTACGTTTCGCCCACACAGTGGGCTTTTTCAAGTCACAAACAGAACTACCTGGGGTGGAAGGAACGCGAGTATTTATAGTCCGGCTGAGGTCAGGTGAAGAATGCTGCATCTGATGATGTACCGAGTGGGGTTATAGAGTCTAAAAACTTGGGTAGCTTGGAAAGGAGATTGGATAAGTTTGTGAGCAGACCTTCTACAGTGTTCTTATGTGGGATAGCGATGAAGAAGTTTCTTGGCAAGTGGTTCAGCTATGTTATAGAAGCCACTATTCTGGTTGAAGTTGTCGGATATAGAAATAAGTGATGATTCCAGGATTCTTCGGTATTTAGTGTTGTCTTCTGTGGCGATAAGTCTTGAGTTTCTGTAGTTTATCAAGTGGTTGTGTGAATTACGGTGTTGTACGCAGGCATTCCTTGTGTCGTCAGACCTGCTTGCGTATTGGTGTTCTGAAATACGTGTTTGGAGGTCCCTTGATGTTTCGCCCACGTATAACTTGTTGCAGTCATTACAAGGGATTATGTATACCCCTGCAGAGGATGGAGGCTTGTCCTGCCTACTACTGGTGATGTCCTTGATGGTCGTGGTTGTGGAGGTAGATACTTGGAATGATGTTTTGGCAAAGATGTCACTTCATCAGAGACTGCAGACGGCGAGCATTAAACATCTTCAACACACCCAGAGAAGACACTGCCGAGAAGAGATACATAGTCCTTCCCACCAACTCCATTGCCAAACATGTTTCCAACATCTTTGCCAAAACATCATTCCAAGTATCTACCTCCACAACCACGACCATCAAGGACATCACCAGTAGTAGGCAGGACAAGCCTCCATCCTCTGCAGGGGTATACATAATCCCTTGTAATGACTGCAACAAGTTATACGTGGGCGAAACATCAAGGGACCTCCAAACACGTATTTCAGAACACCAATACGCAAGCAGGTCTGACGACACAAGGAATGCCTGCGTACAACACCGTAATTCACACAACCACTTGATAAACTACAGAAACTCAAGACTTATCGCCACAGAAGACAACACTAAATACCGAAGAATCCTGGAATCATCACTTATTTCTATATCCGACAACTTCAACCAGAATAGTGGCTTCTATAACATAGCTGAACCACTTGCCAAGAAACTTCTTCATCGCTATCCCACATAAGAACACTGTAGAAGGTCTGCTCACAAACTTATCCAATCTCCTTTCCAAGCTACCCAAGTTTTTAGACTCTATAACCCCACTCGGTACATCATCAGATGCAGCATTCTTCACCTGACCTCAGCCGGACTATAAATACTCGCGTTCCTTCCACCCCAGGTAGTTCTGTTTGTGACTTGAAAAAGCCCACTGTGTGGGCGAAACGTAGTCAATAAAGGATCACATTATACTGCATTTGTGTTTATATTGCCATGTTGTACGTTGTCTAATTCTTTGAAGACAAGGTGAGGTGAGCCGAGGTCCATCAACACAAACCGACGGGAACTGATAAACTACAAAGCACAAACAAACAACAAACAAATTTTATTTTTTTGCAAGATTACATTGAGATAATGAAATTACAATAATGAGATGCAGTGTAAAGAGACTTAATTTGATGGTTTACAGACTACTTAATACTTCTCAAAACAGCCATCTGCTACACTTACAACCTCCTGCCAAACATCCTACACTTACAACCTCCTGCCAAACATCCTACACTTACAACCTCCTGCCAAACATCCTACACTTACAACCTCCTGCCAAACATCCTACACTTACAACCTCCTGCCAAACATCCTACACTTACAACCTCCTGCCAAACATCCTACACTTACAACCTCCTGCCAAACATCCTACACTTACAACCTCCTGCCAAACATCCTACACTTACAACCTCCTGCCAAACATCCTACACTTACAACCTCCTGCCAAACATCCTACACTTACAACCTCCTGCCAAACATCCTACACTTACAACCTCCTGCCAAACATCCTACACTTACAACCTCCTGCCAAACATCCTACACTTACAACCTCCTGCCAAACATCCTACACTTACAACCTCCTGCCAAACATCCTACACTTACAACCTCCTCCCAAACATCCTACACTTACAATCTCCTGCCAAACATCCTACACTTACAACCTCCTCCCAAACATCCCACACTTACAACCTCCTCCCAAACATCCTACACTTACAACCTCCTCCCAAACATCCCACACTTACAACCTCCTCCCAAACATCCCACACTTACAACCTCCTCCCAAACATCCTACACTTACAATCTCCTGCCAAACATCCTACACTTACAACCTCCTCCCAAACATCCTACACTTACAATCTCCTGCCAAACATCCTACACTTAGAACCTCCTGCCAAACATCCTACACTTACAACCTCCTCCCAAACATCCCACACTTACAACCTCCTCCCAAGCATCCCACACTTACAACCTCCTCCCAAACATCCTACACTTACAATCTCCTGCCAAACATCCTACACTTACAACCTCCTCCCAAACATCCTACACTTACAATCTCCTGCCAAACATCCTACACTTACAACCTCCTCCCAAACATCCTACACTTACAATCTCCTGCCAAACATCCTACACTTACAACCTCCTCCCAAACATCCTACACTTACAACCTCCTCCCAAACATCCCACACTTACAACCTCCTCCCAAACATCCCACACTTACAACCTTCTCGCACACATACTATCCTAAATAAAACATTGTAAATAAGACTAACGCAGCAAATTACTAGCTTTTCCATTGATAAAATATGAAGTGTGTTGAGTGGTGGAAGACACGAAGTGTACCAGTAATATAGTGACAGGAGGAGAGGAATTAGTAAGGCAGAACCTTAGTAGTTAAGAAGGTGGTAATATGACCTTTACAAACAGAATTAGGTGAGTACAACTCGTTAAGTACACACACACACACAACTCAGATGAGTCATGGGGATGTTAGGAAATATTTCTTCAGCCTTAGACTTGTTAGGAAATGGAACAATGTGGAGAGTGAAGTATTGGATTCAGGATCCATACATAGCTTTAAAATGAGGTACGATAAAGCTCATGGAGAAGAGAGAGAACCTTTTAGCGACCTGCAAAGAGAGGGGGCCAGGAGCTGTGAATCGACCCCTGAAACCACAGATAGGTGAGTGCACATACACACAACACACATCTTCCACTTAAGGTCAAATTACATATACTGGTGTGCTAGTAACGCCGTTATAGTGAAGCATAAGTTACACCAAGGTCTGAGACTGACACTGAATCACACCAGTGTCTTAACGATACATCATACCTGGGGTGTACCTGTAGGAGGTTTCGGGGGTTAACGCCCCCGCTGCCCGGTCCGTGACCAGACCTCGTGCCTGGTTATAACTCCAGCATTTTAACACTCGGTGATTAAGATTTAGATTTTGCCTTCGAAGTCGCTAGTTTATCGTGCGTCACATATCCATCCTGTGGATGGTTTATCGTGCGTCACATATCCATCCTGTGGATGGTTTATCGTGCGTCACATATCCATCCTGTGGATGGTTTATCGTGCGTCACATATCCATCCTGTGGATGGTTTATCGTGCGTCACATATCCATCCTGTGGATGGTTTATCGTGCGTCACATATCCATCCTGTGGATGGTTTATCGTGCGTCACATATCCATCCTGTGGATGGTAGTGGCTGGTTTATCGTGCGTCACATACCCATCCTGTGGATGGTAGTGGCTGGTTTATCGTGCGTCACATATCCATCCTGTGGATGGTAGTGGCTGGTTTATCTTGCGTCACATATCCATCCTGTGGATGGTTTATCGTGCGTCACATATCCATCCTGTGGATGGTTTATCGTGCGTCACATATCCATCCTGTGGATGGTTTATCGTGCGTCACATATCCATCCTGTGGATGGTTTATCGTGCGTCACATATCCATCCTGTGGATGGTTTATCGTGCGTCACATATCCATCCTGTGGATGGTTTATCGTGCGTCACATATCCATCCTGTGGATGGTAGTGGCTGGTTTATCGTGCGTCACATACCCATCCTGTGGATGGTAGTGGCTGGTTTATCGTGCGTCACATATCCATCCTGTGGATGGTAGTGGCTGGTTTATCTTGCGTCACATATCCATCCTGTGGATGGTAGTGGCTGGTTTATCGTGCGTCACATATCCATCCTGTGGATGGTAGTGGCTGGTTTATCGTGCGTCACATATCCATCCTGTGGATGGTAGTGGCTGGTTTATCGTGCGTCACATATCCATCCTGTGGATGGTAGTGGCTGGTTTATCGTGCGTCACATATCCATCCTGTGGATGGTAGTGGCTGGTTTATCGTGCGTCACATATCCATCCTGTGGATGGTAGTGGCTAGTTTATCGTGCGTCACATATCCATCCTGTGGATGGTAGTGGCTGGTTTATCGTGCGTCACATATCCATCCTGTGGATGGTAGTGGCTGGTTTATCGTGCGTCACATATCCATCCTGTGGATGGTAGTGGCTGGTTTATCGTGCGTCACATATCCATCCTGTGGATGGTAGTGGCTGGTTTATCGTGCGTCACATATCCATCCTGTGGATGGTAGTGGCTGGTTTATCGTGCGTCACATATCCATCCTGTGGATGGTAGTGGCTGGTTTATCGTGCGTAACATATCCATCCTGTGGATGGTAGTGGCTGGTTTATCGTGCGTCACATATCCATCCTGTGGATGGTAGTGGCTGGTTTATCGTGCGTCACATATCCATCCTGTGGATGGTAGTGGCTGGTTTATCGTGCGTCACATACCCATCCCGCGGCTGGCAGCGCAAGAGCATATGGATACACAATAGGCCTGGGAACTAGGCCCCAAAAGTGTTAACAGGAGTACATCTGGATTTATATTTACAATTGTCTTATCTGTTTCAGAGTTAGAATATTGCTTAATTTGTCTGGTATCTTATTTTAATTAATAACATGTCTTGACATATGTGAATATGTGTGAGTATCTGAATCAGGAAGAAGAGGTAGTGAGTGGGGTGCTACAAGGGTGGGTGAAAGTAGTGAGTGGGGTGCTACAAGGGTGGATGAAGGTAGTGAGTGGGGTTCTACAAGGGTGGATGAAGGTAGTGAGTGGGGTGCTACAAGGGTGGATGAAGGTAGTGAGTGGGGTGCTACAAGGGTGGATGAAGGTAGTGAGTGGGGTGCTACAAGGGTGGGTGAAGGTAGTGAGTGGGGTGCTACAAGGGTGGATGAAGGTAGTGAGGGGTGCTACAAGGGTGGGTGAAGGTAGTGAGTGGGGTGCTACAAGGGTGGATGAAGGTAGTGAGTGGGGTGCTACAAGGGTGGATGAAGGTAGTGAGTGGGGTGCTACAAGGGTGGATGAAGGTAGTGAGTGGGGTGCTACAAGGGTGGATGAAGGTAGTGAGTGGGGTGCTACAAGGGTGGGTGAAGATAGTGAGTGGAGTGCTACAAGGGTGGGTGAAGGTAGTGAGTGGGGTGCTACAAGGGTGGGTGAAGGTAGTGAGTGGGGTGCTACAAGGGTGGATGAAGGTAGTGAGTGGGGTGCTACAAGGGTGGGTGAAGGTAGTGAGTGGGATGCTACAAGGGTGGATGAAGGTAGTGAGTGGGGTGCTACAAAGGTGGGTGAAGGTAGTGAGTGGGGTGCTACAAGGGTGGATGAAGGTAGTGAGTGGGGTGCTACAAGGGTGGATGAAGGTAGTGAGTGGAGTGCTACAAGGGTGGATGAAGGTAGTGAGTGGGGTGCTACAAGGGTGGGTGAAGGTAGTGAGTGGGGTGCTACAAGGGTGGGTGAAGGTAGTGAGTGGGATGCTACAAGGGTGGATGAAGGTAGTGAGTGGGGTTCTACAAGGGTGGATGAAGGTAGTGAGTGGGGTGCTACAAGGGTGGATGAAGGTAGTGAGTGGGGTGCTACAAGGGTGGATGAAGGTAGTGAGTGGGGTGCTACAAGGGTGGGTGAAGGTAGTGAGTGGGGTGCTACAAGGGTGGATGAAGGTAGTGAGGGGTGCTACAAGGGTGGGTGAAGGTAGTGAGTGGGGTGCTACAAGGATGGATGAAGGTAGTGAGTGGGGTGCTACAAGGGTGGATGAAGGTAGTGAGTGGGGTGCTACAAGGGTGGATGAAGGTAGTGAGTGGGGTGCTACAAGGGTGGATGAAGGTAGTGAGTGGGGTGCTACAAGGGTGGGTGAAGGTAGTGAGTGGGGTGCTACAAGGGTGGGTGAAGGTAGTGAGTGGGGTGCTACAAGGGTGGGTGAAGGTAGTGAGTGGGGTGCTACAAGGGTGGATGAAGGTAGTGAGTGGGGTGCTACAAGGGTGGGTGAAGGTAGTGAGTGGGATGCTACAAGGGTGGATGAAGGTAGTGAGTGGGGTGCTACAAAGGTGGGTGAAGGTAGTGAGTGGGGTGCTACAAGGGTGGATGAAGGTAGTGAGTGGGGTGCTACAAGGGTGGATGAAGGTAGTGAGTGGAGTGCTACAAGGGTGGATGAAGGTAGTGAGTGGGGTGCTACAAGGGTGGGTGAAGGTAGTGAGTGGGGTGCTACAAGGGTGGGTGAAGGTAGTGAGTGGGATGCTACAAGGGTGGATGAAGGTAGTGAGTGGGGTGCTACAAAGGTGGGTGAAGGTAGTGAGTGGGGTGCTACAAGGGTGGATGAAGGTAGTGAGTGGGGTGCTACAAGGGTGGATGAAGGTAGTGAGTGGAGTGCTACAAGGGTGGATGAAGGTAGTGAGTGGAGTGCTACAAGGGTGGGTGAAGGTAGTGAGTGGGGTGCTACAAGGGTGGATGAAGGTAGTGAGTGGGGTGCTACAAGGGTGGATGAAGGTAGTGAGTGGGGTGCTACAAGGGTGGGTGAAGGTAGTGAGTGGGGTTCTGCAAGGGTGGGTGAAGGTAGTGAGTGGGGTGCTACAAGGGTGGGTGAAGGTAGTGAGTGGGGTGCTACAAGGGTGGATGAAGGTAGTGAGTGGGGTGCTACAAGGGTGGATGAAGGTAGTGAGTGGGGTGCTACAAGGGTGGGTGAAGGTAGTGAGTGGGGTTCTACAAGGGTGGGTGAAGGTAGTGAGTGGGGTGCTACAAGGGTGGATGAAGGTAGTGAGTGGGGTGCTACAAGGGTGGATGAAGGTAGTGAGTGGGGTGCTACAAGGGTGGGTGAAGGTAGTGAGTGGGGTGCTACAAGGGTGGGTGAAGGTAGTGAGTGGGGTGCTACAAGGGTGGGTGAAGGTAGTGAGTGGGGTGCTACAAGGGTGGATGAAGGTAGTGAGTGGGGTGCTACAAGGGTGGGTGAAGGTAGTGAGTGGGATGCTACAAGGGTGGATGAAGGTAGTGAGTGGGGTGCTACAAAGGTGGGTGAAGGTAGTGAGTGGGGTGCTACAAGGGTGGATGAAGGTAGTGACTGGTGTGCTACAAGGGTGGATGAAGGTAGTGAGTGGAGTGCTACAAGGGTGGATGAAGGTAGTGAGTGGGGTGCTACAAGGGTGGGTGAAGGTAGTGAGTGGGGTGCTACAAGGGTGGATGAAGGTAGTGAGTGGGGTGCTACAAGGGTGGATGAAGGTAGTGAGTGGGGTGCTACAAGGGTGGGTGAAGGTAGTGAGTGGGGTGCTACAAGGGTGGGTGAAGGTAGTGAGTGGGGTGCTACAAGGGTGGATGAAGGTAGTGAGTGGGGTGCTACAAGGGTGGGTGAAGGTAGTGAGTGGGGTGCTACAAGGGTGGATGAAGGTAGTGAGTGGGGTGCTACAAGGGTGGGTGAAGGTAGTGAGTGGGGTGCTACAAGGGTGGGTGAAGGTAGTGAGTGGGGTGCTACAAGGGTGGATGAAGGTAGTGAGTGGGGTGCTACAAGGGTGGGTGAAGGTAGTGAGTGGGGTGCTACAAGGGTGGATGAAGGTAGTGAGTGGGGTGCTACAAGGGCGGGTGAAGGTAGTGAGTGGGGTGCTACAAGGGTGGGTGAAGGTAGTGAGTGGGGTGCTACAAGGGTGGGTGAAGGTAGTGAGTGGGGTGCTACAAGGGTGGGTGAAGGTAGTGAGTGGGGTGCTACAAGGGTGGATGAAGGTAGTGAGTGGGGTGCTACAAGGGCGGGTGAAGGTAGTGAGGGGTGCTACAAGGGTGGGTGAAGGTAGTGAGTGGGGTGCTACAAGGGTGGGTGAAGGTAGTGAGTGGGGTTCTACAAGGGTGGGTGAAGGTAGTGAGTGGGGTGCTACAAGGGTGGATGAAGGTAGTGAGTGGGGTGCTACAAGGGTGGGTGAAGGTAGTGAGTGGGGTTCTACAAGGGTGGGTGAAGGTAGTGAGTGGGGTTCTACAAGGGTGGGTGAAGGTAGTGAGTGGGGTGCTACAAGGGTGGGTGAAGGTAGTGAGTGGGGTGCTACAAGGGTGGATGAAGGTAGTGAGTGGGGTGCTACAAGGGTGGATGAAGGTAGTGAGTGGGATGCTACAAGGGTGGATGAAGGTAGTGAGTGGGGTGCTACAAGGGTGGGTGAAGGTAGTGAGTGGGGTGCTACAAGGGTGGATGAAGGTAGTGAGTGGGGTGCTACAAGGGTGGGTGAAGGTAGTGAGTGGGGTTCTACAAGGGTGGGTGAAGGTAGTGAGTGGGGTTCTACAAGGGTGGGTGAAGGTAGTGAGTGGGGTGCTACAAGGGTGGGTGAAGGTAGTGAGTGGGGTGCTACAAGGGTGGATGAAGGTAGTGAGTGGGGTGCTACAAGGGTGGATGAAGGTAGTGAGTGGGGTGCTACAAGGGTGGATGAAGGTAGTGAGTGGGGTGCTACAAGGGTGGGTGAAGGTAGTGAGTGGGGTGCTACAAGGGTGGGTGAAGATAGTGAGTGGGGTGCTACAAGGGTGGGTGAAGGTAGTGAGTGGGGTGCTACAAGGGTGGATGAAGGTAGTGAGTGGGGTGCTACAAGGGTGGGTGAAGGTAGTGAGTGGGGTGCTACAAGGGTGGGTGAAGGTAGTGAGTGGGGTGCTATAAGGGTGGGTGAAGATAGTGAGTGGTTTTCTAATTCTGTAAAACTTAGAGAACAAGTGGCTGTTAGATTTTAATCACCAGTAGGCCAATTCAGGCAGAGACTGTGAGAATTCAGGAAAAAGACAGGGAGTCAACATTATGTCGAGCATATCACCTGAGATACACATCAAGCACCTGACCCTGTCATCATGGCGAGGATAGTGAACCTAATTACTGGCTTAAGAACGTGATTCAAAGAAGATTTTAAGAGAATATACCCGACACACGTTAAAGTTGAGGTTAGAGTAAACAGCACCAGCATGGAGCCCACCACTTCAGGGGCTAGTGTAGTATTTAAGAGTGAACTGTGGCGAGAGTAAATGACCTCAGCTTAACGACCTTGGAGCTGGTAACAGTCATTTGGGACGTGGTAATTATGGACGTTTGAGCCACAGGGATGTTAGGAAATACTTCTTCTGCTACCACTACCACTAAGAGTTACTAGAGTCACAGACCGGGCCTAGGGGGCATTGACTCCCTGGAGCCGTCTCCAGGTATACCACTACTTCCACTACCAGCATTACCACTACCGCTACTTCCACTACCAGCATTACCACTACCACTACCACTACTTCTCCACTTCTTCCTCTCTCCCATCACTGTCCTCCTCTCCTATACACACACTGGCTCCCTCACCTTCGTGTGTTATTGTGACTTATTTATGGCCCAGGACGGACTGAAACGTTGTCATAAGCTCCTCTCTCTTATGTTATTTGTGTATTGTTGCAGTCACTGTTGTGCCCTTATATTCTTCATACACAGTTTTATGTGTAGGCACAGCAGCGT
>NC_091292.1:102064127-102079127 GCF_038502225.1 Cherax quadricarinatus
ATCATCTATATGTCTGCCAAACTGTCAGAAGTGCTTGTAACCAAACGTAAGTCTGGCTACTACAACAACAGTCAGTCTGTGTGTCTGCCAAACTGTCAGAAGTGCTTGTAACCAAACGTAAGTCTGACTACTACAACAACAGTCAGTTTGTGTGTCTGCCAAACTGTCAGAAGTGCTTGTAACCAAACGTAAGTCTGGCTACTACAACAACAGTCAGTCTGTGTGTCTGCCAAACTGTCAGAAGTGCTTGTAACCAAACGTAAGTCTGGCTACTACAACAACAGTCAGTCTGTGTGTCTGCCAAACTGTCAGAAGTGCTTGTAACCAAACGTAAGTCTGGCTACTACAACAACAGTCAGTCTGTGTGTCTGCCAAACTGTCAGAAGTGCTTGTAACCAAACGTAAGTCTGGCTACTACAACAACAGTCAGTCTGTGTGTCTGCCAAACTGTCAGAAGTGCTTGTAACCAAACGTAAGTCTGGCTACTACAACAACAGACAGTCTGTGTGTCTGCCAAACTGTCAGAAGTGCTTGTAACCAAACGTAAGTCTGGCTACTACAACAACAGTCAGTTTGTGTGTCTGCCAAACTGTCAGAAGTGTTTGTAACCAAACGTAAGTCTGGCTACTACAACAACAGTCAGTCTGTGTGTCTGCCAAACTGTCAGAAGTGCTTGTAACCAAACGTAAGTCTGGCTACTGCAACAACAGTCAGTTTGTGTGTCTGCCAAACTGTCAGAAGTGCTTGTAACCAAACGTAAGTCTGGCTACTACAACAACAGTCAGTGTGTGTGTCTGCCAAACTGTCAGAAGTGCTTGTAACCAAACGTAAGTCTGGCTACTACAACAACAGTCAGTGTGTGTGTCTGCCAAACTGTCAGAAGTGCTTGTAACCAAACGTAAGTCTGGCTACTACAACAACAGTCAGTCTTTGTGTCTGCCAAACTGTCAGAAGTGCTTGTAACCAAACGTAAGTCTGGCTACTACAACAACAGTCAGTGTGTGTGTCTGCCAAACTGTCAGAAGTGCTTGTAACCAAACGTAAGTCTGGCTACTACAACAACAGTCAGTCTGTGTGTCTGCCAAACTGTCAGAAGTGCTTGTAACCAAACGTAAGTCTGGCTACTACAACAACAGTCAGTCTGTGTGTCTGCCAAACTATCAGAAGTGCTTGTAACCAAACGTAAGTCTGGCTACTACAACAACAGTCAGTGTGTGTGTCTGCCAAACTGTCAGAAGTGCTTGTAACCAAACGTAAGTCTGGCTACTACAACAACAGTCAGTCTGTGTGTCTGCCAAACTATCAGAAGTGCTTGTAACCAAACGTAAGTCTGGCTACTACAACAACAGTCAGTGTGTGTGTCTGCCAAACTGTCAGAAGTGCTTGTAACCAAACGTAAGTCTGGTTACTACAACAACAGTCAGTTTGTGTGTCTGCCAAACTGTCAGAAGTGCTTGTAACCAAACGTAAGTCTGGTTACTACAACATCAGTCAGTCTGTGTGTCTGCCAAACTGTCAGAAGTGCTTGTAACCAAATCTAAGTCTGGCTACTGTAGCATAAGTCTGTTAACATTACAAATTGCTCCGTAGACTTGCTGCTCTACGTTCATGTTATCAGAGTGATAAGGTAACTTACCGTCACTTACCTCAACAGTAAGGTAACTTACCGTCACTTACCTCAACAGTAAGGTAACTTACCGTCACTTACCTCAACAGTAAGGTAACTTACCGTCACTTACCTCAACAGTAAGGTAACTTACCGTCACTTACCTCAACAGTAAGGTAACTTACCGTCGCTTACCTCAACAGTAAGGTAACTTACCGTCACTTACCTCAACAGTAAGGTAACTTACCGTCACTTACCTCAACAGTAAGGTAACTTACCGTCGCTTACCTCAACAGTAAGGTAACTTACTGTCACTTACCTCAGCATCTACTCTACTTCATCTTACCGTCACTTACCTTAACAGTAAGGTAACTTACCGTCACTTACCTCAACAGTAAGGTAACTTACCGTCACTTACCTCAACAGTAAGGTAACTTACCGTCACTTACCTCAACAGTAAGGTAACTTACCGTCACTTACCTCAACAGTAAGGTAACTTACCGTCGCTTACCTCAACAGTAAGGTAACTTACCGTCACTTACCTCAACAGTAAGGTAACTTACCGTCGCTTACCTCAACAGTAAGGTAACTTACCGTCACTTACCTCAACAGTAAGGTAACTTACCGTCACTTACCTCAACAGTAAGGTAACTTACTGTCACTTACCTCAGCATCTACTCTACTTCATCTTCACTTCTATCTGCTCTATCTACTTTCCATCCCTCCCTCCTTCCTTCTCTCCCTCCTTCCTTCTCTCCCTCCCTCCTTCCCTCCTTTCCTTCCTCCCACCCTTCCTCCCTCGCTCCCTCCTGCAGCTCCCGCACTCCGCCACACCTAATTGAGACCAATTGCCCAGACAACCACCATCACTACCACAACCAGCACCACAACCACCATTAACCACCATCAACCACCACCATCAGCCACTACTACCATCATCCACCACCACCATCAACCACCATCCTGTCCACCCAGTTGTGACTGTCTCGGAAGAAGAGAATACCACCAGCAGGAGGGAGAATGAGCCAGAGAGTAAGAGAGGAAGGAATAAAGGGAGATGGGAGAACAATCACTTATCACCATCTCTCTCTCTCTCTCTCTCTCTCTCTCTCTCTCTCTCTCTCTCTCTCTCTCTCTCTCTCTCTCTCTCTCTCTCTCTCTCTCTCTCTCTCTCTCTCTCTGGTCAATATTATTATCAACCATCTTACCTCACCACCAGAATTGAATTGGAGACTTTTTTCAATTTTCGTAATGTTAAAACCCCCTCAGCATGATTGAGTGAAGTTGAATACCAGTCAACTGTGACTTAAATAACTGTGAACCTCTGTGTACCTCTCACTGTCATATTAACAGTGACTTAAGTGACTGTGAACCACTGTGTACCTCTCACTGTCACTATAACAGTGACTTAAGTGACTGTGAACCACGTTAACCATCAACAACCACTTAACAACCATCAACAACAGAAACGCAAACAGTAACCTAACCATCAACAACGAGAATAACAAAAAAAAAACAGAATACCACACAACAGTAACAACAGTAATAATTCCTTAAACAGCAATAAAACTAAAACGTATCACCTGTTAAACGGGGCGTAAATACCCCGGGTATCAGGGGAAACTAAAACGTTGATAAGAGACGTCGCGGGATTACGTCGTAAATCGACGCTTTTATCTCGAGGAACAGCCGCTCCAGACGTATAACTTAACCCTTGTTGTCTTTAACACCTTTCTTTTCTTACTGTGAAAGTTCAAGACGTTAATTTATTGAAATTTTTTTTAATTTACTCTTAAAAAAAGGTCAGTTTGTTTATATTTAAGTTGGGGTTAGATTAAGTTACCTCAGTGTAGGTTAAGTTACCTCAGTGTAGGTTAAGTTACCTCAGTGTAGGTTAAGTTACGTCAGTGTAGGTTAAGTTACGTCAGTGTAGGTTAAGTTACCTCAGTGTAGGTTAAGTTACGTCAGTGTAGGTTAAGTTACGTCAGTGTAGGTTAAGTTACCTCAGTGTAGGTTAAGTTACCTCAGTGTAGGTTAAGTTACCTCAGTGTAGGTTAAGTTACGTCAGTGTAGGTTAAGTTACCTCAGTGTAGGTTAAGTTACCTCAGTGTAGGTTAAGTTACCTCAGTGTAGGTTAAGTTACCTCAGTGTAGGTTAAGTTACGTCAGTGTAGGTTAAGTTACGTCAGTGTAGGTTAAGTTACGTCAGTGTAGGTTAAGTTACGTCAGTGTAGGTTAAGTTACGTCAGTGTAGGTTAAGTTACCTCAGTGTAGGTTAAGTTACCTCAGTGTAGGTTAAGTTACCTCAGTGTAGGTTAAGTTACCTCAGTGTAGGTTAAGTTACGTCAGTGTAGGTTAAGTTACGTCAGTGTAGGTTAAGTTACCTCAGTGTAGGTTAAGTTACGTCAGTGTAGGTTAAGTTACCTCAGTGTAGGTTAAGTTACGTCATTGTAGGTTAAGGTACGTCAGTGTAGGTTAAGTTACCTCAGTGTAGGTTAAGTTACCTCAGTGTAGGTTAAGTTACCTCAATGTAGGTTAAGTTACGTCAATGTAGGTTAAGTTACCTCAGTGTAGGTTAAGTTACCTCAGTTTAGGTTAAGTTACGTCAGTGTAGGTTAAGTTACGTCAACGTAGGTTAAGTTACTTCAGTGTAGGTTAAGTTACGTCAGTGTAGGTTAAGTTACGTCAGTGTAGGTTAAGTTACGTCAGTGTAGGTTGTTACCTCAGTGTAGGTTAAGTTACCTCAGTGTAGGTTAAGTTACGTCAGTGTAGGTTAAGTTACCTCAGTGTAGGTTAAGTTACGTCAGTGTAGGTTAAGTTACCTCAGTGTATGTTAAGTTACCTCAGTGTAGGTTAAGTTACGTCAGTGTAGGTTAAGTTACCTCAGTGTAGGTTAAGTTACGTCAGTGTAGGTTAAGTTACGTCAGTGTAGGTTAAGCTACCTCAGTGTAGGTTAAGTTACGTCAGTGTAGGTTAAGTTACCTCAGTGTAGGTTAAGTTACGTCAGTGTAGGTTAAGTTACCTCAGTGTAGGTTGAGTTACCTCAGTGTAGGTTAGGTTACCTCAGTGTAGGTTAGGTTACCTCAGTGTAGGTTACGTTACCTCTGTAGGTTAAGTTACGTCAGTGTAGGTTAAGTTACGTCAGTGTAGGTTAAGTTACCTCAGTGTAGGTTGAGTTACCTCAGTGTAGGTTAGGTTACCTCAGTGTAGGTTACGTTACCTCTGTAGGTTAAGTTACCTCAGTGTAGGTTAAGTTACCTCATTGTAGGTTAAGTTACCTCAGTGTAGATTAGGTTACCTCTGTGTAGGTTAGGTTACCTCAGTGTAGGTTAAGTTACCTCAGTGTAGGTTAGGTTACCTCTGTAGGTTAGGTTACCTCTGTAGGTTAGGTTACCTCAGTGTAGGTTAAGTTACCTCAGTGTAGGTTAGGTTACCTTTGTAGGTTAAGTTACCTCAATGTAGGTTAAGTTACCTCAATGTAGATTAGGTTATCTCAGTGTAGGTTAAGTTACCTCAGTGTAGGTTAGGTTACCTCAGTGTAGGTTAGGTTACCTCAGCGTAGGTTAAGTTACCTCAGTGTAGGTTAAGTTACCTCAGTGTAGGTTAGGTTACCTCAGTGTAGGTTAGGTTACCTCTGTAGGTTAAGTTACCTCAGTGTAGGTTAAGTTACCTCAGTGTAGGTTAAGTTACCTCAGTGTAGGTTAGGTTACCTCAGTGTAGGTTAGGTTACCTCTGTAGGTTAAGTTACCTCAGTGTAGGTTAAGTTACCTCATTGTAGGTTGAGTTACCTCAGTGTAGGTTAGGTTACCTCAGTGTAGGTTAAGTTACCTCAGTGTACGTTAAGTTACCTCATTGTAGGTTAAGTTACCTCAGTGTTGGGTAAGTAACCTCAGTGTAGGTTAAATTACCTCAGTGTAGGTTACGTTACCTCAGTGTAGGTCAAGTTACCTCAGTGTAGGTTAGGTTACCTCAGTGTAGGTTAAGTTACCTCAGTGTAGGTTAAGTTACCTCAGTGTAGGCTAAGTTACCTCATTGTAGGATAAGTTACTTAAGTGTAGGTTAAGTTACCTCAGTGTAGGTTAGGTTACCTCAGTGTAGGTTAGGTTACCTTAGTGTAGGTTAGGTTAGGTTACCTCAATGTAGGTTAGGTTACCTCAGTGTAGGTTAGGTTACCTCAATGTAGGTTAGGTTACCTCAATGTAGGTTAGGTTACCTCAGTGTAGGTTAGATTTCCGCAGTGTAGGTTAGGTTACCTCTTTATAGGTTAGGTTACCTCAGTGTAGGTTAGGTTAGGTTACCTCGGTGTAGGTTAGGTTACCTCAGTGTAGGTTAGGTTACCTCAGTGTAGGTTAGATTACCTCAGTGTAGGTTAGGTTACCTCGTTATAGGTTAGGTTACCTCACTGTAGGTTAGATTACCTCAGTGTAGATTAGGTTACCTCGTTATAGTTAGGTTACCTCAGTGTAGGTTAGGTTAGGTTACCTCGTTATAGGTTAGTTTACCTCACTGTAGGTTAGATTACCTCAGTGTAGGTTAGGTTACCTCGTTATAGTTAGGTTACCTCGGTGTAGGTTAGGTTAGGTTACCTCGGTTACCTCAGTGTAGGTTAGGTTACCTCGTTATAGTTAGGTTACCTCAGTGTAGGTTAGGTTAGGTTACCTCGGTTACCTCAGTGTAGGTTAGGTTACCTCAGTTTAGGTTAGGTTAAGCTATGTTTGCCTGTTAGTTATTATTGACTAATTAATATCACTAGGAGGCAAGTGGAAACTGGGGTTATTTATTGGTTAACACTGCTGGAGAGTGCGTGGGGGCAGTAGAGTGCGTGTGGTGCAGCAGGGTGGGTGGACAGTAGCAGTAGCAGTGTAGGAGTTGAATGTCTTGGTGGCTTCATTCACAACTAGTGTACCACCATTCCAGCCTGTTATCTGCCTGGCTGCCTGCTGGCCCAGCTGTGTACTCACCTAGTTGTACTCACCTAGTAGAGGTTGCAGGGGTCGAGTCCTAGCTCCTGGCCTCGCCTCTTCACTGGTCGCTACTAGGTCACTCTCCTTGAGCCGTGAGCTTTATCATACCTCTGCATAAAGCTATGTATGGATCCTTCCTCCACTACATCGCTTCCCAAACTGCTCCACTTGCTGACTATTCTGTGACTGAAGAAATACTTCCTAACATACCAGTGATTCATCTGTGTCTTCAGCTTCCAACTGTGTCCCCTTGTTGCTGTGTCTCATCTCTGGAACATTCTGTCTTTGTCCACCTTGTCAATTCCTCTCAGTATTTTGTATGTCGTTATCATGTCCCCCCTATCTCTCCTGTCCTCCAGTGTTGTCAGGTCGATTTCCCTTAACCTCTCCTCGTAGGACATAACCCTTAGCTCTGGGACTAGTCTTGTTGCAAACCTTTGTACTTTCTATAGTTTCTTTACGTGCTTGGCTAGGTGTGGGTTCCAAACTGGTGCCGCATACTCCAATATGGGCTTAACGTACACGGTGTACAGGGTCCTGTGTGTGTGTATGTGTATATGTGTGTGTATATATATATGTGTGTGTGTGTGTGTGTGTTTTAATTGATTTCTGTTTAGGTTCCTGAATGCTATTCGAAGATGAGCCTGTCTAGTGCTACTGTCTGTGTCAGATGCTTCATGTGGTCTTCTGGTGAGGTGTATGTCGCGTTTGTGGTCCCAAATTTCATTTCTTTCTCCGTTGTGGTCAATTTTGGTCCTCACTAGGCTGTACTCCATTTTCGGTCTTTTTTTCTGTCAGGTTTTTGCATTGAGTTGAATCACATCACGTTCTTATCCTATCAGTCTCCCTGCAGGAAATTTTAGTATTGTTTTTCCCATCAGCTTCATATCACCAGCAAACATACACACATGATTCACTACGTTCATTTAGATGTTTTACATATGTAAGAAACACCAGGGGACCCATCATCTAAACTTGTGGTGACCCACTTGTTATTATCTCATTCTTACCTTTCATTTCATAGATGTTGATGTATACTCACATATTTGTGGTTGCAGGGGTCGATTCATAGCTCCTGGCCCCGCCTATTCGCTGGTCGCTACTAGGTCCACTCCCTGTTCCATGTGAGTGTGTGTGTGTGTGTGAGAGAGAGAGAGAGAGAGAGAGAGATGCAACACTCTAGTATCATTCTTAAGAAAGAACAGTGGTTGCCTCCATTCATAAACACTGAGCGTGAGGAGGAGTTGTCTACCCTCGACACCAACAACATATGCTCCAACAAATTGTCTCTCCACCCACACGGAAGCTCTCACTCCAACCATTCTCCCCAACCCACGACTCAAACCTCCCACACCCCCTTTTACGAAAACACACAAGATATACACACGGAGAGGTGTATGTCTCTTAGTGTATGTACTCGCACGGTCTAGTAAGAGTACATACACTCTATGGTCAGGCAACAGAACTCTTCTTGCGTTGAAAAAGATATTTACTGATACATTATAGAAATTAGTTGAGTAAACTTAGATAACTGCCCACCCGCTTCAAGGTTCCACCCACTTCAAGGTCCCACCCACTTCTAGGTACCACGACTCACGAAATCGTAATGACACGATTGCAAACAAACCATACGACGGGCGGGATTGAACCCGCGGTCAGAGAGTCTCAAAACTCCAGACCGTCGCGTTAGCCACTGCACCAGCTAGCCACAATAAGAAGTGGCTAGCTGGTCCAGTGGCTAACGCGACGGTCTGGAGTTTTGAGACTTTCTGACCGCGGGTTCAATCCCGCCCGTGGTATGGTCAAGGTACCACCTACTGTCAGGTCCCACCCACTTCAAGGTTCCACCCATTTCAAGGTCCCACCCACTTCAAGGTCCCACCTACTGCCAGGTCCCACCCACTTCAAGGTTCCACCCACTTCAAGGTCCCACCCACTTCAAGGTACCACCTACTGCCAGGTCCCACCCACTTCAAGGTACCACCTACTGCCAGGTCCCACCCACTTCAAGATTCCACCCACTTCAAGGTACCACCTACTGCCAGGTCCCACCCACTTCAAGGTTCCACCCACTTCAAGGTCCCACCCACTTCAAGGTACCACCTACTGCCAGGTCCCACCCACTTCAAGGTCCCACCCACTTCAAGGTCCCACCTGCTTCAAGGTACCACTCACTTCCAGGCCCCACCCACTTCAAGGTTCCACCCACTTAAGTGGTCCGTGTTCTACAAGTGTGTTCCGTGTTTCACAAGTGTGTTCCGTGTTTCACAAGTGTGTTCCGTGTTCCACAAGTGTGTTCTGTGTTCCACAAGTGTGTTCCGTGTTCTACAAGTGTGTTCTGTGTTCCACAAGTGTGTTCCGTGTTTCACAAGTGTGTTCCGTGTTCCACAAGTGTGTTCCGTGTTCCACAAGTGTGTTCCGTGTTCCACAAGTGTGTTCCGTGTTTCACAAGTGTGTTCCGTGTTCCACAAGTGTGTTCTGTGTTCCACAAGTGTGTTCCGTGTTCCACAAGTGTGTTCCGTGTTCCACAAGTGTGTTCCGTGTTCCACAAGTGTGTTCCGTGTTCCACAAGTATGTTCCGTGTTCCACAAGTGTGTTCCGTGTTCCACAAGTATGTTCCGTGTTCCACAAGTGTGTTCCGTGTTCCACAAGTGTGTTCCGTGTTCCACAAGTGTGTTCCGTGTTCCACAAGTGTGTTCCGTGTTCCACAAGTGTGTTCCGTGTTCCACAAGTGTGTTCTGTGTTCCACAAGTGTGTTCCGTGTTCCACAAGTGTGTTCCGTGTTCCACAAGTGTGTTCCGTGTTCCACAAGTGTGTTCCGTGTTCCACAAGTATGTTCCGTGTTCCACAAGTGTGTTCCGTGTTCCACAAGTGTGTTCCGTGTTCCACAAGTATGTTCCGTGTTCCACAAGTGTGTTCCGTGTTCCACAAGTGTGTTCCGTGTTCCACAAGTGTGTTCCGTGTTCTACAAGTGTGTTCCGTGTTCTACAAGTGTGTTCCGTGTTCTACAAGTGTGTTCCGTGTTCCACAAGTGTGTTCCGTGTTCTACAAGTGTGTTCCGTGTTCTACAAGTGTGTTCCGTGTTCCACAAGTGTGTTCCGTGTTCCACAAGTGTGTTCCGTGTTTCACAAGTGTGTTCCGTGTTCCACAAGTGTGTTCCGTGTTCCACAAGTATGTTCCGTGTTCCACAAGTGTGTTCCGTGTTCCACAAGTGTGTTCCGTGTTCCACAAGTGTGTTCCGTGTTCTACAAGTGTGTTCCGTGTTCTACAAGTGTGTTCCGTGTTCTACAAGTGTGTTCCGTGTTCCACAAGTGTGTTCCGTGTTCCACAAGTGTGTTCCGTGTTCTACAAGTGTGTTCCGTGTTCCACAAGTGTGTTCCGTGTTCCACAAGTGTGTTCCGTGTTCCACAAGTGTGTTCCGTGTTCCACAAGTGTGTTCCGTGTTCCACAAGTGTGTTCCGTGTTTCACAAGTGTGTTCCGTGTTCCACAAGTGTGTTCCGTGTTCCACAAGTGTGTTCCGTGTTCTACAAGTGTGTTCCGTGTTCCACAAGTGTGTTCCGTGTTCCACAAGTGTGTTCCGTGTTCTACAAGTGTGTTCCGTGTTCTACAAGTGTGTTCCGTGTTCTACAAGTGTGTTCCGTGTTCCACAAGTGTGTTCCGTGTTCTACAAGTGTGTTCCGTGTTCCACAAGTGTGTTCCGTGTTCTACAAGTGTGTTCCGTGTTCCACAAGTGTGTTCCGTGTTCCACAAGTGTGTTCCGTGTTCCACAAGTGTGTTCCGTGTTTCACAAGTGTGTTCCGTGTTCCACAAGTGTGTTCCGTGTTCCACAAGTGTGTTCCGTGTTCAACAAGTGTGTTCCGTGTTTCACAAGTGTGTTCCGTGTTTCACAAGTGTGTTCCGTGTTCCACAAGTGTGTTCCGTGTTCCACAAGTGTGTTCCGTGTTCTACAAGTGTGTTCCGTGTTCCACAAGTGTGTTCCGTGTTTCACAAGTGTGTTCCGTGTTCTACAAGTGTGTTCCGTGTTCTACAAGTGTGTTCCGTGTTCCACAAGTGTGTTCCGTGTTTCACAAGTGTGTTCCGTGTTCTACAAGTGTGTTCTGTGTTCCACAAGTGTGTTCCGTGTTCCACAAGTGTGTTCCGTGTTCCACAAGTGTGTTCCGTGTTTCACAAGTGTGTTCCGTGTTTCACAAGTGTGTTCCGTGTTCTACAAGTGTGTTCCGTGTTCTACAAGTGTGTTCCGTGTTCTACAAGTGTGTTCCGTGTTCCACAAGTGTGTTCCGTGTTCCACAAGTGTGTTCCGTGTTCTACAAGTGTGTTCCGTGTTCCACAAGTGTGTTCCGTGTTCTACAAGTGTGTTCCGTGTTCCACAAGTGTGTTCCGTGTTCCACAAGTGTGTTCCGTGTTCCACAAGTGTGTTCCGTGTTTCACAAGTGTGTTCCGTGTTCCACAAGTGTGTTCCGTGTTCCACAAGTGTGTTCCGTGTTCAACAAGTGTGTTCCGTGTTTCACAAGTGTGTTCCGTGTTTCACAAGTGTGTTCCGTGTTCCACAAGTGTGTTCCGTGTTCCACAAGTGTGTTCCGTGTTCTACAAGTGTGTTCCGTGTTCCACAAGTGTGTTCCGTGTTTCACAAGTGTGTTCCGTGTTCTACAAGTGTGTTCCGTGTTCTACAAGTGTGTTCCGTGTTCCACAAGTGTGTTCCGTGTTTCACAAGTGTGTTCCGTGTTCTACAAGTGTGTTCTGTGTTCCACAAGTGTGTTCCGTGTTCCACAAGTGTGTTCCGTGTTCCACAAGTGTGTTCCGTGTTTCACAAGTGTGTTCCGTGTTTCACAAGTGTGTTCCGTGTTCTACAAGTGTGTTCCGTGTTTCACAAGTGTGTTCCGTGTTTCACAAGTGTGTTCCGTGTTCCACAAGTGTGTTCCGTGTTTCACAAGTGTGTTCCGTGTTCCACAAGTGTGTTCTGTGTTCCACAAGTGTGTTCCGTGTTCCACAAGTGTGTTCCGTGTTTCACAAGTGTTCCGTGTTCTACAAGTGTGTTCCGTGTTCTACAAGTGTGTTCCGTGTTCCACAAGTGTGTTCCGTGTTCCACAAGTGTGTTCCGTGTTCCACAAGTGTGTTCCGTGTTTCACAAGTGTGTTCCGTGTTCTACAAGTGTGTTCCGTGTTCCACAAGTGTGTTCCGTGTTTCACAAGTGTGTTCCGTGTTCCACAAGTGTGTTCCGTGTTCCACAAGTGTGTTCCGTGTTCCACAAGTGTGTTCCGTGTTCCACAAGTGTGTTCCGTGTTCCACAAGTGTGTTCCGTGTTCCACAAGTGTGTTCCGTGTTCCACAAGTGTGTTCCGTGTTCTACAAGTGTGTTCCGTGTTCTACAAGTGTGTTCCGTGTTCCACAAGTGTGTTCCGTGTTCTACAAGTATGTTCCGTGTTCCACAAGTGTGTTCCGTGTTCCACAAGTGTGTTCCGTGTTCCACAAGTGTGTTCCGTGTTCCACAAGTGTGTTCCGTGTTCTACAAGTGTGTTCCGTGTTCACAAGTGTGTTCCGTGTTCCACAAGTGTGTTCCGTGTTCTACAAGTGTGTTCCGTGTTCTACAAGTGTGTTCCGTGTTCTACAAGTGTGTTCCGTGTTCCACAAGTGTGTTCCGTGTTCCACAAGTATGTTCCGTGTTCCACGAGTGTGTTCCGTGTTCCACAAGTGTGTTCCGTGTTTCCACAAGTGTGTTCCGTGTTCACAAGTGTGTTCCGTGTTTCAACAAGTGTGTTCCGTGTTCCACAAGTGTGTTCCGTGTTCCACAAGTGTGTTCCGTGTTCACAAGTGTGTTCCGTGTTCCACAAGTGTGTTCCGTGTTCACAAGTGTGTTCCGTGTTCAACAAGTGTGTTCACAAGTGTGTTCCGTGTTTCACAAGTGTGTTCCGTGTTCCACAAGTGTGTTCAGTGTTCTACAAGTGTGTTCAGTGTTCAACAAGAGTGTTCCGTGTTCTACAAGTGTGTTCCGTGTTCCACAAGTGTGTTCCGTGTTTCACAAGTGTGTTCCGTGTTTCACAAGTGTGTTCCGAGTTTCACAAGTGTGTTCCGTGTTCTACAAGTGTGTTCTGTGTTCCACGAGTGTGTTCCGTGTTCTACAAGTGTGTTCCGTGTTTCACAAGTGTGTTCCGTGTTCCACAAGTGTGTTCCGTGTTCTACAAGTGTGTTCCGTGTTCTACAAGTGTGTTCCGTGTTCCACAAGTGTGTTCCGTGTTTCACAAGTGTGTTCCGAGTTTCACAAGTGTGTTCCGTGTTCTACAAGTGTGTTCCGTGTTCTACAAGTGTGTTCCGTGTTCTACAAGTGTGTTCCGTGTTCCACAAGTGTGTTCCGTGTTCCACAAGTGTGTTCCGTGTTCCACAAGTGTGTTCCGTGTTTCACAAGTGTGTTCTGTGTTCTACAAGTGTGTTCCGTGTTCGTGTTCCACAAGTGTGTTCCGTGTTCTACAAGTGTGTTCCGTGTTTCACAAGTGTGTTCCGTGTTCCACAAGTGTGTTCCGTGTTCCACAAGTGTGTTCCGTGTTTCACAAGTGTGTTCCGTGTTCTACAAGTGTGTTCCGTGTTCCACAAGTGTGTTCCGTGTTCCACAAGTGTGTTCCGTGTTCCACAAGTGTGTTCCGTGTTCCACGAGTGTGTTCCGTGTTCTGAGGAGGGCGGTGATGAGTCAACATCATCTTAGCTTCTAACAATTAGTTTAAAAGTGTCAACTAAACTTCTCACACAACAGTGTGATGGGTGAGTACTGTGACAACTGTGATGGGTGAGTACTGTGACAACTGTGATGGGTGAGTACTGTGACAACTGTGATGGGTGAGTACTGTGACAACTGTGATGGGTGAGTACTGTGACAACTGTGATGGGTGAGTACTGTGACAACTGTGATGGGTGAGTACTGTGACAACAGTGTGATGGGTGAGTACTGTGACAACAGTGTGATGGGTGAGTACTGTGACAACAGTGTGATGGGTGAGTACTGTGACAACTGTGATGGGTGAGTACTGTGACAACAGTGTGATGGGTGAGTACTGTGACAACTGTGATGGGTGAGTACTGTGACAACTGTGATGGGTGAGTACTGTGACAACTGTGATGGGTGAGTACTGTGACAACAGTGTGATGGGTGAGTACTGTGACAACTGTGATGGGTGAGTACTGTGACAACTGTGATGGGTGAGTACTGTGACAACAGTGTGATGGGTGAGTACTGTGACAACTGTGATGGGTGAGTACTGTGACAACTGTGATGGGTGAGTACTGTGACAACAGTGTGATGGGTGAGTACTGTGACAACTGTGATGGGTGAGTACTGTGGCAACAGTGTGATGGGTGAGTACTGTGACAACTGTGATGGGTGAGTACTGTGACAACAGTGTGATGGGTGAGTACTGTGACAACTGTGATGGGTGAGTACTGTGACAACTGTGATGGGTGAGTACTGTGACAACTGTGATGGGTGAGTACTGTGACAGTGTGATGGGTGAGTACTGTGACAACTGTGATGGGTGAGTACTGTGACAACTGTGATGGGTGAGTACTGTGACAACTGTGATGAGTGAGTACTGTGACAACTGTGATGGGTGAGTACTGTGACAACTGTGATGGGTGAGTACTGTGACAACAGTGTGATGGGTGAGTACTGTGACAACTGTGATGGGTGAGTACTGTGACAACAGTGTGATGGGTGAGTACTGTGACAACTGTGATGGGTGAGTACTGTGACAACTGTGATGGGTGAGTACTGTGACAACTGTGATGGGTGAGTACTGTGACAACTGTGATGGGTGAGTACTGTGACAACAGTGTGATGGGTGAGTACTGTGACAACAGTGTGATGGGTGAGTACTGTGACAACAGTGTGATGGGTGAGTACTGTGACAACTGTGATGGGTGAGTACTGTGACAACTGTGATGGGTGAGTACTGTGGCAACAGTGTGATGGGTGAGTACTGTGACAACAGTGTGATGGGTGAGTACTGTGACAACTGTGATGAGTGAGTACTGTGACAACTGTGATGGGTGAGTACTGTGACAACAGTGTGATGGGTGAGTACTGTGACAACTGTGATGGGTGAGTACTGTGACAACAGTGTGATGGGTGAGTACTGTGACAACTGTGATGGGTGAGTACTGTGACAACAGTGTGATGGGTGAGTACTGTGACAACAGTGTGATGGGTGAGTACTGTGACAACAGTGTGATGGGTGAGTACTGTGACAACAGTGTGATGGGTGAGTACTGTGACAACAGTGTGATGGGTGAGTACTGTGACAACAGTGTGATGAGTGAGTACTGTGACAACAGTGTGATGGGTGAGTACTGTGACAACAGTGTGATGGGTGAGTACTGTGACAACTGTGATGGGTGAGTACTGTGACAACAGTGTGATGGGTGAGTACTGTGACAACAGTGTGATGGG